>NC_039270.1:23817823-23922920 GCF_003368295.1 Carassius auratus | reverse complement strand
TGCACCAAATTCTGGCCCTGTATACTCTCAATGTCAGTGGGCCCCCTATACATGCCATTGTACGATGCGGGTTAGCAAAGTGAAAATTCAATCTTGAATGATTTTTTTTTTAATTATTATTGGAATATAAAAAAGTATAGATAGTGTTTAAATCTATTTGGCCTACTTGTGCTCAAATACCTTTAAACCTTAGGCTACATCGTGTTTGTGTACTAACATTTTATCCATGATACTGATGCAAGTTTTAAATTAAAAACATTTATTTTTGAACAGGAGAACACGAGAAACCTGTACCCTCAGAAACCAATCAGATAAGCTAAGCCTGCCATAATGAAAAAAAAAAATGTCAACTATAAAAAATTTTTTCAAAAAAAGTCAAATGAGATGTAATCTACATCACCGTAAATGCCCACTGACGGGTCTTTTTGTTTGCGAAATCAGTGATGAGATCTGTAAAGTCCAACTGTTTGGCCAATTGGCTTTCAATTGACAGAATGGCGAGGCTGTTCAGTCTATCCTGGCCCATTGTTGATCTCAGGTAGTTTTTTTACCAGTTTAAACTTGCTGAAAGCCCGTTCACCTCCAGCAACTGTGAAAGGAAGTGTGCAGAAAATCCTTAAAACAATGCAAAGCTCACCAAAAACGCTCTGCAGCTGCATCTTCCAGATGGCATTGAGGATAATTTGCTTTATTGCTCAAATTAGTATTACCTGTGTGCACTAGAGAACACAGTGATATTGGTAGGCACATCTACATGAGAAGAAATATAGGCAGATAATTTATTAAGGAGTTTGAGAATATATCACACAATATAAGCAATAGTAGGGCTAGTAACTTTACACTGTGCTGCCACTCTTTTCACCACTCCAATAGCACTAGGCAATAGCACACACATTGAATCAAAAGGCTTACTTATTTAAGGTAAACAACTCACAATTAGGAAGCAAGGGGGGAGCTCGCCCTTTGAGCAATGATCTCACCTTGTCTTTCCTCATTTCTGCTCTCAGTCTCAGCCAGGACTGACCAGTGCTGCTGCTACTGCTGGTGTGTCAGAACCACTGGTTGTTTCTGAAACTGGTTAATGTTGGCAACCTGACGTTAGCTGGCCTGGCCCATAATTTACTTACAGCAACAAGCAGCCTGGATGACAAACTAAACTAAACATTTAACATTAGCATACATACATTAGCAGCAGCTGTCTGGAGTTGACTACGAAGTCGTCAAGACTTCCCTTTGAAGTCGATTAACGCATATATGCGTTTTGAGTCATTTTCTCCTGATAACCCCGAAAATAACTTGAATTACACTCTCAGTTTTAATCGTACAGATAAGAGCAATACATCAATCGAATCTGTAAAGGGTCTACATTTTTTTAGATACAGACATAATAACAAAACACCTTTGTGCACTTATAAAATAAAGATAACAACAAGGTGCGCTGTCTGCAGCCTTTGTGTGCGCTGATCTTCATTTACAAACACGTCATTAAAATGAACTGTAACTCCATGAATACTCAACGAAGAGACATGAGAGAGATATCTATAAAAAGCCTGAAATGTCTACTTTTAAACTAAACAAGTGCTTCTTATAAGTGCTACAAACATTCTGAGATAAAGTAATCCATATGAAAACAACGCGATGTCTATTTTTCATGTCTCTCTTCATTATATCTAATGTGACCACGCCCCATCGCTTAACGTGCTATTCAGATTCACACAGAAGCGCGCGGCTTGAATACGCCCACACAGAAGAAAAAGCAGCGAGACTATTCTTCAAGTTTTTATTTTATTTTACTGTTTGCTTCGCAATGAGAGGAATAAGACATAAATCACTCCAAAAAGATGTGATGTGGTTGAGGATTTGAGAAATTGATTTCCTCAGAAAAAAGAATGAAGCACTTTATTCAGCAGAGATCATAAACATGAGTAAGTCTCTTTTTATTTATTTGTACTACTTTTCACATAACGTGTAAACATTTTACTAGTTAGACTTTTTCCAAAGACTTTTTCAAACTATAATTCCTGACTAAATATATAATCAAGTGAAACATTATGAAGTTTCAATAACAATATACAATACTATACCATTCAAAAGCTTGATGTAAATAATATAAATGTGGCAAATAGAGATAACTCTAACAAATGTAAAAACAATGCAGTTCTTTCAATTTATTCCCCCTAAAAAAACTGAAAAATATTCTTTTCAACATTAATAATAATAATAATAATAATGATGATGATGATAATAAATGTTTTGGTTTTTTTGGTAGAAAATAAGATTGTTAAAAGGATTTCTGAAGGATTGTGTGACTGGAGTAAGGATGTCTAAAAATTTGTTGGAAAGTCAGCTTTGATTGTTCCTAATAAACTGTTTAACTGCTCCCGCAAGTGGATATTAAATTATTTTGTGGGATAATTAAATATATTCTTAATAAACTACAAACATAAAATTATATAGATTTATTTTGTTCTCACATTCTTTCTTGTAAGTCCTCACTCAGTGGCACAGCTGAATGAGAGGCTCATTATGCAGCTCATTATGCAGGCCTTTGTCTTCTCAGGTGTAAATCACAATGATATTCATGATAGTTGACGCCTACTCGCATATGACTTTTACCAACAAAAAGTGTCTTAGAAAATTTAAATCAATATATTGTTTTCTGTGAATGAGTAAACAAGATGATTTTCACATCATTTAGAAAGAAAATTCTAGACCACAAGCTCCAGTTCTCAACAGTCCCGGGAACCATTGTTCTTTATGTGTTTTATGGCCTTATTCAAGTGATTTAACATTTTTAGTTTTTCACTAACCATGCATAACATTTTTTTCTCAAAAATACAATCATGTACATGCATGAATTTCACATATTATTATAGCCCAGTTTGTGCTGATTACAGTGATATTAGACTTTACCCATTTAGATATTTATAAGAAACTGAAAAAAACACAAATATCAGGGCATGACAAAACTTCTCCAGGCCCCAAAAATACACTTAGACTCCAGAGGGTTAACTTTAATTGGATATAGGTGCATAGCAAGAAAACTCAGTTCACCTTTTGGAAAGAAAGCAGTCATCAGCTGCTTCCCCTCATTCTGCCTCCTTTCTTTTTCCTTCCTGTCTTTCTATTTTTGAAAGCCCGATTTGGGCTTTTTGCGCAGCATGATCAGGCTCCAAGGCTCTAGAGTCTAGACTCAATGCGTTACTTGTTGGCCGCCGGCTGCTGTCTATGGGCGGACTAAACCATTTGAATTAGGCTACCACAAAAAAAAAATTAAAAAAAAAAAAAATTTGATGGGATTTCAAAGGGCCCTCTCCCTAGACGGGGCCCTGGGTAGTCAGGTCCACTTTTCCCCCCACTACCACGCCCATGAATGTTGGAGCTTTTATAGTGAACTTCACTGCATACTGTAACATCTTCAGTGATGGAAAATCATTCCATTAGGTTGCATTTTGTAGTTTTATTATTATTATTATTATTATTATTATTATTATTATTCACTGCTGCCACCTGTTGACTTCTAGTAACAAGAGAGAAAACAGTCAGTGAGGTTTTTGTTCAGCTGTACAAGACCTTTGTGTCACAGTGAGTCTCTTGCACAATAATACACAGCTGAGTCTTCTGCTGTCAGGCCTGATAGTTTCAGATACACCATACTCTTTGAATTATCTCTGGTGATTTCAGTTCGACCTTTGAAGGATTCAGAGTAGTCATAGCTACTGCCGCCACTATTAACACGTCCCATCCACACAAGTGGTTTTCCAGCTTGTTGTCTGATCCAGTGCATGCTACAGCAGCTAAAGCTGAACCCAGATCCTCTACAGGACAGAGTCAGAGTTTCTCCAGGCTTCTTCACATTTGTGCTTTCAATGGACTCCATACTTTGACATTTTATGCCTAAAAAGAAGATTGAAAAGACTGATTTAATAATTTGGAATCTGTATTCCCGTAGATCTGATAATAGATGTGTGAAAACTCACGTTGTAGGCTGAATGAGAGCAGCAGTAAGCAGAGTGTATTCTTCATCTTGACAGTGGTGATGTAACACTTCAGATCCAGTCAGCAGCACATAAATACTAAACAGATGTCCAGGGCTTTGATTTGCATTGGGAGGGTCACTTTCCTGACACTAAAAATTTAATAAAGAGTCTGTACAGGTTTCTTTTTAAAGGGGTCATAAACTGAGAAATCTCTGTTTATGGGTTATGTTGTCTTTAGTCACGTTGTGCCAGTCGCGTATGCTGTAGACACGGGGTAAAATTAAGAAAGAGCTCCAGACCACTTCAATGAAACACTGTTTGTTTGCTTTACTGCATATTCGTTTTTAAACAAGACAGTTTGACGCAGGCTTTTCAGTGAGACTTTAAGATGTTGCAGTTTAGTGCTGTTTTTTTATGTAAATCTCTTGCTAAAGAGCATCAGAGTGCTATATTAGTCTATATTAGTCTAAAACGGCATTGAAAGTAGTTCACACAGTTTTCACACCACAAAGGTCAAGTTAATGGAAACTGACAGCATGCATTCAGGACAACATAAGAGAACAGAAACATGCAGTAACACACAACAGAAGCAGCAGCTTATGAATGACTTGCTGATTAATATTTGTGAACATAATGCAACATCAACACATGTATGAGAATCCCTCTCAGGATTCTGGCAGGGAAACTGTGGCAGTTGAAATGAACAATTTCTCAGAGGCAGATAATGAAGTAGTTAAACCTGAAGTCGTCTATGTGAGGGTAAAATTGAAAGGAAAAGATTACATGTGCTGCTCTGTGTTCAACATCATGTTTTGCAACTGTTTGTTTCTGGGTTTTGCTGCATTGATATGTTCATTAAAGTTGAGTCAGATAACCGCATGTTTCTTTCTAGAACAACATGCTAGTTTTTACTCAAAATTACTCCGTTTTACCAAGTTTTCCTCTATTGTTCTAAAGGCGAGAAGCAAGATGAATGAGGGAGACATGGTGAAGGCTCAGAAGTACAGTCGATGTGCATGTAGGACAAACACAGTGGCCGTGATTGTGACCAGTGCGGCTCTAACTGTGTTCCTGGTCTTCTATTGTGGAGAAGTGGTGTTATCTTACATAATTTACCTGGGGCTTCCTCTGACACGTCTATTGACATTGAAAGGCAAAATGATTATGGATCAAAGTAGACACAACTCTTATCCATCTGGAAGCCACATTAATAGAAGTCCTCAGAGACCCTCATATAGTGGAGGAAGATGGAAAGGGTGAGGACAGAAATACAAGTGATACTGTGAGGTGAAAATGATCTTCACAGTTTTATTGAAATGTCACAATAATGCCATAAGCTTAGTTTGATTAGCAGAATTTGGATTAGAAACCTTTTCTAAATTGATATTAGAGTCATCAGGTCACTTAATTTGCTTCTGATATCACTTGCTGAGAAGACATAAGAATATAGCAATTTCATGATTGTATTATCTTCTATTTATATTTGAATAAACATGTTATTAGCTTTAACCGAATGTATTTTAGAGGTTTCTTTATGCTTTGTAGTTACAGAATGTAAATAAGTCTTATGAAACTATATATGCATATTCACTTATTATTTTAGAGGCAATAACGAAACGCAGGTGTTTCCTGAGGGTCACACATCAGTAAATATGGCTCTTTTTTCTGTAGACACTCCCCTGTCTTCATATATGACTGTTGCATCAATACTAGAATAGATTTTAATGTTTTTATAGTAGTCGTACTAATAAATTACTTTGGTAAGAATGAGAATGAGAATGGATCACTAAAATAAACAATTCAATCTTGACCTCATCAGCAATTAAATCTATTCTGTGGTATCCACTTTTTTAAAGGAAATTATATTACAGCAACAAAAGAGTTCGAATATGTGTTTTTTTTTTGTTTTTTGTTTTTTTGTCTGATGCTTTATCAGTAAATAAAATACAAACCCAATTCCAAAAAAAGTTGCGACACTGTACAAATTGTGAATAAAAACAGAATGCAGTGATGTTTTATTCAGAATACAACATAGATAACATATAAAATGTTTAAACTGAGAAAATGTATCATTTTAAGGGAAAAATCAGTTGATCTTTAAATTTCATGTCATCAACACATCTCAAAAAAAGTTGGGACAAGGCCACGTTTACCACTGTGTGGCATCCCCTCTTCTTTTTATAAGCGTCTGCAAACGCCTGGGGACTGAGGAGACAAGTTGCTCAAGTTTAGGAATAGGAATGTTGTCCCAATCTTGTCTAATAAAGGCATCTAGTTGCTCAACTGTTGTAGGTCTTCTTTGTCACATCTTCCTCTTTATGATGCATCAAATGTTTTCTATGGGTGAAAAATCTGGACTGCAGGCTGGCCATTTCAGTTCCCAGATCCTTCTTCTACGCAGCCATGATGTTGTAATTGATGCAGTATGTGGTCTGGCATTGTCATGTTGGAAAATGCAAGGTCTTCCTTGAAATAGACGACATCTGGATATACCTTTCAGCATTGATGGTGCCTTTCCAGATTGTGTAAGCTGCCCATGACACAAACACTCATGCAACCCCACACCATCAGAGATGCACGCTTCTGAACTGAGCGCTGATAACAACTTGGGTTGTCCTTGTGCTCTGTAGTCCGGACAAATTTTGATTCGTCTGACCACAGAACAGTTTTCCACTTTGCTACAGTCCATTTTAAATGAGCCTTGGCCCAGATAAAACACCTGCATTTCTGGATCATGTTTAGATACGCCTTCTTTTTTGACCTATAGAGTTTTAGCCAGCAACGGTGAATGCCATGGTGGATTGTGTTCACTGACAATGTTTTCTGGAAACATTCCTGAGCCCATGTTGTGATTTCCATTACAGTAGTATTCCTGTATGTGATGCAGTGCCGTCTAAGGGTCTAAAATCCACGTAAGTGGTAAGTGTGCACACAAGATTCTGCGTACTTTCTGAAATCCTGCACAGTAAGGGTTACGCGCTCTGCCTCGTTTTCTTTCTTGAGATGATTAGATTTGTATTAGTCATAAGGTGCAATCAAGACTTAAAGGCCAAACAATTAATTTAAATATTAAATATTTTACCAGTGTGAGTGATGAAAAATCTATTAATTATATTCTGAAAATGTATCTATTCATTTACTGTTATATGCCTAATACAGAATTCTCTATAAATGGGACACAAATTAATGAAAATATTTTATTAGATATATTTTATCTATCTATCTCTCCACTTACTCTTATCCCATTGGTTCTTCATTAATCTTTATTTAGTTCTTGATCGTTCTCTGTGCCAGGAGGGTACTTTTAATGTACACATAGACTTCATTAAAAATAAATATACAATAACTTAATTAAAACATTAAGTTACAAACAAAATGCTTTCTTTGTGTCCAGATTTGACTAACGAAAAAACGTACACTTCAAATAGAAAAAAATAATTCATTCATTCATTCATTCATTCAGTTTTGATTAAATATGTCTTTAATGATGGCTTAATATGTATCCAAATTAAAGTAACTAATTATGTGGGAATAACGTTCCCGGCCACCAGGGAACACACAGCCATGTTTATGTTTATTTATAGAATAAATAATATATATATATATATATATATATATATATATATATATATATATATATATATATATATATATATATATATATATATATATATATATATATATATATATATATATATATATATATATATATAAAATGTACATTTAATAAAACATGCAGTTTTAAAAATCTGATAAATTAAATTAAGTCGTGGCCTAATGGTTAGAGGGTTGGACTCCCAATCGAAGGGTTGTGGGTTCTAGTCTTGGGCCGGACGGAATTGTGGGTGGGGTTAGTGCATGAACAGTTCTCTCTCCACCTTCAATACCACGACTTAGGTGCCCTTGAGCAAGGCATCGAACCCCCAACTGCTCCCTGGGTGCCGCAGCAAAAATGGCTGCCCACTGCTCCGGGGGTCACTTAATCACTTCACTTAATAAATTTAATTTAATTTATGCATTTAGCAGACGCTTATATCCAAAGTGACTTACAGTGCATTCAGGCTATCAATTTTTACCTATCATGTGTTCCCGTATATATATATATATATAATTTATATATATATGTGTGTGTGTGTGTGTGTGTGTGTGTGTGTGTGTGTAACAGAATCCACACAGTCATGATGTTTAATGTTTCCTCTTAACTGTGCACTAAATATGCAGCATAATTAGCCTGTGTATGTGCACATCTATAAATAAGCAGGAGTCATGAAAGATTTGCGTAATGGAAATTCTCTTTACACAAAAAAAGCATATACTCTCATTTATTTTTTTGCTGAATGCATTAATAGTCATCCTTTAAGACAACTGCAGCATATTTTATAAAGAAAATTGCACTACACAGATAAAGCCTACATGTTGTTTGAGAGTTAATTTTAGTATAATTTTCAGCTATTACCACTACAATATGCTTATCTAGAAACTATACACACACCACAGATGTGAGGTTATGCATGAAGTTTACATATTTTGCCTTTTTGGTTTTCATGTGGGACAAGTAAAAAACAAGCACACAATGTTTTACCACATTATAGGACCATGACATACTTACCCATAATTCTGATTTAATGTCACTAAGGGTCTAATGAAGGATTGAGAGTAATATATTTTAGCTTAGTAGCATAAATATAATGCATTTTTATAGTTTATAGACTGTTGGGCTATGAAAAATAAATATTACAAACATGAAAATATACCAAAAACTTCCTTTCCAGATCTTCAAACATTATTTGAGTTTTGCTATAAAACACCTCACAGGTTTTGTTGTAGACCACGGCTGTGGGTTTTCTGCTTATTAACCCTAATGTAGGTTTCCTGCTATTTGGGCTTTGTGTAAGTCATGTATAAAAATACACAGGAAGTGTTTGTCAGATTGTATGAGCCATATGTGATACCATCCACCTGTCACTAAACCTGAGGAATAATTCTGTTCATTAAAGTCGGGCAATGGAAGATTTTCGAATTGAAATTCCAGAATTTGAAGTTCCAGAAATTGAAATTATAGAAAGTGAAGTTCCAAAAGGAAACTTTTGGGATGTGGAGATAGAAATGGATTATGAATTAGATATGGAGGATAATAATGAGGAGGGCATAGAAGATGAAGAATCTGAGAATAAAAGACGACCTCGACCAAAAGCTGCAAATCCAAATCCAAAACACCAAATCCAGCACAATCGCCAAATGCAGCATAAACGCCAAGGTCCTCGCAAAGTCCAAGTAAAAGTGAAAGACTACTTACGCCTCTCTGTGTTCAGCACTAAATTATGCAACTGCCTGTTTCTGGGTACAGCTGCATTGATATGCTCCTTGAAGGTAAGGAATTTGAATCAGAATCTGACTTTTCAATTCAAAGAGCCATATTTTGGGCATATATTATGATCAAATGGCAATTCAGTGTTATGAAAAAAAGTTTTTTTTTGGTATTTACAGGCAATGAACAGGAAGTGTAAAAGAGATGTCAAAGGAGCAAAGAAATTCAGCCGCTGTGCTCTTGCTGCCAATATTTGTGCCATCATTACAACCATCATCACCATTATTGTTGTTGCTGTTGTCACTGCAATTGTTAAGAATGGATCTGGTAATAATAACCATATATGTTATGTCATTTAAATTTTCACATCCAGCCATTACAATGAAACATAAGAATCATAATTAGCTTTATTCGCCAGGTGTGTGCAAACACACAATGAATTTGTTGTGTTTTGTTATGGTGACCTCAGCACCAAAACTTGTAGCTCTGGCTATATGAAAGGCTATGTGATGCAATCTACCGTCGTTTTCATTAGATTTGTGTCTTTTTTTTTTAATGTTACTGTTTGATGCTTATTATTAAACATTGCATTCAACTGTACATATTTGTAATTTCATTGGATGTTTGTTAATGAGAACTATACTGACATTTATCTTCACACACTATTACATCTGTGAACATAACATAGAGGCGGAGGCAAGCAAAGGCTCTAAAAGGGGGATATTTATTAAACAGTTACTTAAGAGTTACTTACAATAATAAAGAGGAAAAATCAGTTTAGTTTTCCACTAGTTGCCAGCAAAAGTCCCACAACAGCTTCCACCGTCACGTCAGCATTTATTCCACTCAGCTCATAAGGAACACAGGCGTATGAAATCAGCACCTAATAAATGAAGACAAAATAACAAAAACTCTCGGCCATAGGGCAGCCATATCAGTACAAGCCATTACTTGTGAAAAGAAATAAAATTACATCCACATGTAACACACACATATATTATATTATACTCTTTGAAGACTACAAGCTACAGAATGAATTTACTTTTGTGTTGAACAAACGCTAGACTTCAGATCAACAGCACATCCTGAAAAAAGACCTTATGTGTGCATTACATTGTACAGACATAAATAATGTTTATTAGTTTTCATTTGAAGGAGCAAAATTAATAAACATATTTGAGTGTTTGTGAAGTAAAAACGAAGCATATGAATCTTGATTGTGAACAGAGTGTCTCATTAAGTTTTGAGAAGTTTAATACAAAGTATTCTGACTGAATGTGTCACTGTGTAGTTTCTTTGATTGTGTGTCACTGTGTAGTGGACAACTCCTTGTCCACAGAAGAGAACTGCAGTTTTACAGTAAAAGTGTGTCTAGACCAGTTTTTGTATCATTGCCAAATACGTTAATATCACTGTGATTTTCTTGCACAGAAATACACAGCTGAGTCATACATCATGATACATTCAGATACATCATGCTTTTCGAATCATCTCTGGTGATTTCAAGCCTCTCCTTAAAGGATTCTGCCTTATGTCCACTTCCAGAACTGTAGCCAACACTCATCCACAGCAGTGCTTTTCCTGGTTGCTGTCTGACCCAGCAACCAGTGTGATCCTCTACAGGAAATACTCAGAGTTTCTCCAGGTTTTACCTCTGATACAGAAGAAATGGCCTCCAAATTCTGACCTTTCACTCCTATTGAAAAATAGAATAGAAATAAGAACAGAACATCAGGTAGAGTGAATATTTACTGTTTCACATTATGACACACACTTGCAAAGGCCAGTAAAAACAGAAGGTAAAGCAGATTGTTGCACATCTTTGATTCAGTGAAGTGAACTCATATGAGATCCAGTGGAGAAGAATTGATCACATATATGTACGACAAATGAAGGGTGGTGACGTCATACATGTAGAAAAAAAAAGACAAAATGGATGTTTCAAAATATACAAACAGGCTAATTTGTTCAATTATATCAATACCGGCAGTGTCTTTACATTAGTTAAAATCAAGTTGTCTGTTGGAGAGTTATTCTATTTACATTCTAAATATACATTTATGAATAATAACAACATGATTTCTCATGGTCTAATTTTATTTATACTATGGGGCCAATTAATGCTTGAATGTGATTGGCTGACGAACGTTCTGAGGTGTGCAATTATTTTTCTGGGAAACGCACAGCGAACGTAGTTCCAGGCAGCTCTCTTGACCGCATTACAGTTCCATATCACTTTGCATAGTTAACAGTAATAACAGTCGCGCTGTTTGCACAAAAAGGTGTTGATGATTTTATCAGTTAGCAATTAAAGGCTACACATGAAGAGTGTTTAGAGAAGCACAGAGCTACGCTTCGCAGCGTGGCCGAATAACCACCTCGGGTGTGCATTATCTTTTTAATAATTCAACGGCCCGGAGTCAATTATTCCCTATACAGAAGCCCTTCAATTTCATGAATGTTTGGCCGCTCTATAAGTGGATGACACTTATTTAAAACAGATTAGAACAACATTTAAGGACCGATAATTTTCATTTTGTGGTCATTCAAAAGTAAAAAGGAGATTTATTTTTTTGTATTCAAAGTATTCATTATAACATATAGGCCTAAATGACTATGTATTTGTTTGTTCATTAATTTAAGCTTAATCATGTAGACTTATCTTTAGATTAGTAGACTATTATATAATTTCAAAAGACTACATCTATCTGTCTTTAAATGTATGCAGTTGATGTTGTGGTACAAATTAAAGAGTTAATCAGATATTAATTAAATGATTCACGCATTCATAAAATTTTATAGAATTATAACTACTGAACTACGAAACTACTAACTATGAAAATACCAACATTTATAACTTGGTAGACAGAAAATGTTTTCTGTAGAGATGTTGTGTTCAGTGAGAACAGCTGCTGCTCAGCAGGCACTGAACAGACACTTTAATACAGATTACTGTTATTATTGTAGTAAAAGATTAATTTGGATTTTTTTTCATATGAGCTTCATATGAATAAATCAGTGAATAAACAATACAATGATGACAGTATCCGTAATATTCAATTCAAGTTTATTTGTATAGTGCTTTTTACGATACAAATCATTAAAAAGCAACTTTCCAGAAAATTAAGTTTCTACAATATTTAGTAGTAGCTTGACTGTCAGTTTGTGCACGTATGACAGGATTTAAAAAAAAAAAGTAATGCAAGACAGCCAGACGATGAACACTATTAACAACAATTATTATATGATGCAGTCACACTTGTAGCAATATTTGTAAGTTCTGTTTGTTGATTCAGGGTTAGCATCATCTGAGGTCCTCTGAGGGTCAGCATCATCTCTTATCAGGTGTTCTGGATCCAGACTGGAGCTTAAATCCTAGTTACCACGGGATGTAAATCCTGTGGCAAAACATAGAAACAAATACAGACATCATTAGCATAGCTGCTGATCCAACAAAGTAAAATTAATTTGTTTAACACAAGCTAAAGAATAAGAATGCGCATTTGATCAGATGCAAATACACGCACAATTTAAGATACATTATTCGAATGCTTGGTGAAAGAGATGCGTTTTTAATCTAGATTTAAACAGAGACAGTGTGTCTGAACCCCGAACATTATCAGGAAGGCTATTCCAGAGTTTGGGAGCCAAATGTGAAAAAGCTCTACCTCCTTAGTGGACTTTTCTATCCTAGGAACTACCAAAAGTCCAGCGTTTTGTGACCTTAGGGAGCGTCATGGATTGTAACGTGGTATAAGCCTAGTTAGGTACACAGGTGCTAAACCATTTAGGGCCTTATAGGTAAGTAATGATCTTTTGTAACTGATACGGAACTTAATAGGTAGCCAGTGCAGAGACTGTAAAATTGGGGTAATATTATCATATTTTCTTGACCTGGTAAGGACTCTAGCCGCTGCATTTTGGACTACCTGTAGCTTGTTTATTGAAGAAGCAGGACAACCACCTAGAAGTGCATTACAATAGTCCAGTCTAGAGATCATGAATTCATGAACTAGCTTTTCTGCATCAGAAACAGATAACATGTTTCGTAGCTTGGCAATGTTTCTAAGATGGAAGAATGCAGTTTTTGTAACATGGGAAATATGGTTTTCAAAAGACAAGTTGCTATCTAATATAACACCAAGATTTTTGATTGTAGAGGAAGTAACAGTACATCTGTCTAGTTGCAAACTATAGTCTACTAGATTCTGTGTATTGTTTATTGGTCCAATAATTAATACCTCTGTCTTATCCAAATTTAATAGGAGGAAATGATTGGTCATCCAATATTTTACATTTTTAACGCACTCCGTTAGTTTAGATAATTTATAAGTTTCATCTGGTCTCGTTGAGATATATAGCTGAGTATCATCAGCATAACAGTTGAAACTAATCCTGCATTTTCTAATAATATTACCAAAGGGCAACATGTATATGCAAAATAGAAGGGGACCTAGGACGGATCCTTGTGGCACTCCATATTTTATTTTCCATATTTTCCATATTTTACTTTTATGTTCCATTTAAATAAACAAAATGCTAGCGATCAGACAGGTAGGATCTAAACCATCTTAGAGCCTGCCCTTGAATACCTGTATAGTTTTGTAATCGATCTATGAGTATGTCATGATATATGGTGTCGAACGCAGCACTAAGATCAAGTAAGACTAGAAATGAGATGCAGCCTTGATCTGACACAAGAAGCAGGTCATTTGTAATTTTAACAAGTGCAGTTTCTGTGCTATGGTGGGGCCTGAAACCTGACTGAAATTCTTCATACAGATCATTGTTTTGCAGGAAAGAGCTCAGTTGAGCAGACACAACTTTTTAAATTTTTTTAGACATAAATGGAAGATTTGAAATTGGCCTATAATTTGACAGTTCACTAGAATCTAGTTTTGGTTTCTTAATAAGAGGCTTAAATGTCGTAGAACAGATTCTATTGTTTGCCACAAGTGCATGCCGTACTGTCCAAAATCAAATCCAGATCCTTTACACGAGAGATTCAGAGTTTCTCCAGGCTTTTTGGTGACAGGACTTCATGGGATGGACTCCAAGCTCTGGCCGTTAACACCTAAAACAAAGAAATATAATGGCCTTTCAGCATTATCATATGAATCTATTAATCTATTAATGAAATCTGAAGTCAGAATTAAATATTATTACATGGACAAACAGATTGTCTATACAGTAAAGTACATCATGAGAAAAAATAAGTTGTGTTGTATTGGTGAAGTACTGCAAAAATTGTTTCATTGGTTTCGTTATTTCGGTGCAAATTATTTTCTCTATCTATCTATAATCTAAATACTCTTATTTGTATTGATGTTTTTGTACAGGAGTATGTCACTGTGTGTCTCTGGCACAATAATACACAGCTGTGTCTTCAGCTCGCATATTGTATCGTTGCAGTGTTATTGTGTTACTGGAAGTGTTTCTGGTGATACTGAACTTGCTTTTCAGAGAATCCTTGTAGTATAAGCTTCCACTACTCCAGATGACTCCAATCCACTCCAGAGCTTTTCCTGCAGGTTGACGAATCCAGCCTGTACTATAGTCTGTAACTGAATATTAGACTTTACAGTTGATAGTGAGAGTGGCACCAGGACGGACAGTCAGAGACTCAGGCTGAGTGAGTTCATATGAATCAATACCTGTATCAAATCAAATAATACCTGTTAGTAAGAGATCATGACATTTAAAAACTGTTAACAAGCTTTTTAGAAACAAAATTATGTTTTACACAGAAAACAGACTAAACTTACAGGATATGACTGCCAGAAGCAGCACTAAAGATGAAGAGATCATGGTTTGTTTCTCAGCACAGTTTGACTGAACTGAAGTGATTCTTCACTCCCTCTAGTGATCAGATGAATGTGGAAACTGACTCATGCCTGCTGTTTAAATATGCAACAGGAGATTTACATAATCATACAGAGCTACTGATCAAATCTACATGCTACAAAAATATTTCTGTTAGGCTTCATATAATTTATTGCTCTCATTAGAGACTTTTTATTATTTTTTTCTTTCGAATTCTTTTTTTTCTACATAATTTCCTTTAATTCTTTTTGAGGACTTCAAATAACTGATAAATTGTATTCATAAAATACTTTTGATAGTGACAATAGCAGTAATTCAGTAAACGTTTCTTTTGGAACTGCATTAGAAGGTTTAAAGGCCTCTATTGCAAATTGGGCCCTGGACAAAAAAAATGTCACTGTAAAATATTTAACCACTAACACAAATCTACAAATCAAAAAACACACTTTGTGTTAAAGGTGTCAGAGGAACTGAATTGAAATCCACTCTCTTCACAAACAAAAGCATGTACTCTGATTTGATATTTTGCTTCATGCATTCATATTCATCCCTGCAGACAACTGAAGCATATTTCAAAAATAAATTTGCACTGCACAGACAAAGGCTACATGTTTGAGTGCTAATTTAAGTTCTGCCTTTAATTTCCTGCTATTACCACTATAATATGCTTATCTAGAAACTATACGTGCACCACAGATGTGAGGTTATGTATGAGGTTTACATACTTTGCCTTATTTGTCATTCTATTGGAAAAGTATAAAAACAAGCACACAATGTTTTACCACATTATATGAGCATGACATAAAATTTTTATTCACTCCAAGCCTAATATAAACTAGAATGTTTGTGATATTATCTTTATCTCGTGACAGATGAGAACTGCAGTTTTTACACCACAAGTTTATTTGTACAACACTGTGCTTGTCTTGCACAGAAATACACAGCTGAGTCCTCTTCTGTCAGTCAGACAGTTTGAGATACACCATGTTTTTTTAACTGTCTCTAATTTCTATTCATCCCTTAAATTTTTTGCCATAGTCTTGTCCACTACTCCAAATACGGCCCATCCACACCAGTGCTTTTCCAGGTTGCAGGTTTCAGTCGTACAAAACTACTCTTTACTATGAAAATACCAACATTTATAACTAGCTAGCATTATTGTAGTAAAAGAGATTCATTTGAATTTTTTCATTTAATAATATCTAGACTGTGTGAAAGATTTTTAAACCATAAAAATAGACTTCCCTATCTGAAATAATGAAAAATAATTATATTTTATAACTATTACATAACAATATTGTACATTTTTTATAAAGAAAATACACTAATGTTTGGGTAATTTTTATGAATATTTAATAAGCATTTATGAGTATTTAAACTGCATCTGAACTGAATCAGTAATTAGAATTAGTGAGGATAGCATAAAGCTGTTTATTTGTGTGACGAGTGTTAGAGTGGTTTCTGAACAAGACAGTAGCTGCTCTGTGTCACTGTGAGTCTGGCGCAGTAATACACAGATGTGTCCTCAGTCTGCATATTCTGTCCTTGAAGAGTCACTGTGTTGCTGGAAGAATCTCTGGAGACTTGAAATCTACTTTTCAGTTTATCACTGTAATATGTGCTACCGCTACCACATATGTATCCAACCCATTCCAGAGCTTTTCCTGCAGGCTGCCGAATGAAGCCAGTGCAGTAGCTGCTGTCAGACACTGTATATCCAGAGAGTTTACAGGACAGTGTCAAAACCTGACCAGGACTTAAGACCATAGAACCAGTCTGGGTCAGTTCAACACAGTGGACACCTGAGGGGGAAAATATGGTCAATATTATGCATAACCTTGAGTGTTTTAATATGAAGTATCTCTAAAGAAGCTGTAAAGACTTACGAGAAACAGCTGCCAGCAGCAGCAACAACCAGAGAGATGAAGAGATCATGGTTTGAGACGAGTGAGAACAAGCTGCTTCTCTTCATCTTAAAACTCAAATAAAGAGGAGGAGGGACAATATTTGCATACAATTCTGCATATGCAACCCAGTAAATAAGTATCTACATTTATTTTCTTTCAGAAGACAGCATTGACCTCTGTGACATTAACAATATAACACATTTAAATCAACTTGATATTTGTTTTTGTTTTCTTATATATTCACTAATGGTCATTCATGGCATATGTATCAGCAATCATGGCATTTAAATAGCTTATATTCTAGGTAAATATAGGTAAATATTGGCCAGTATATCATCCTCTAGGATAAGATGTCTTTGGTCTGTTTCTTTGTCTCAGAGTTTTCCTGTGCTGCAGCGCCATCTGCTGTTACTGTTGTTATTATTTTATTATTTTTAATCTCATTTTTTCACCCTGGCCTGTTTTTGTACAGCTCAGTGCTCTTCTACATCATTGTGTGTGTCCTGCACAGTAATATACAGCTGTATCTTCTGTTGTCAGACCAGAGAGTTTCAGGTACACCATGCTGTTTGGATTGTCTCTAGTGATCTCTATTCGTCCCTCTACACTTTTAGCATACACTGTTTTACTGGCGTCATACCAGATAACCCCCATCCAGATGAATGTTTGTCCTGCTGACTGTCTGATCCAGTGCATGCCGTACTGTCCAAAATCAAATCCAGATACTTTACACGAGAGATTCAGAGTTTCTCCAGGCTTTTTGGTGACAGGACTTGATGGGATGGACTCCAAGCTCTGACTGTTTACACCTTAAACAAAAAAATATAATGGCCTAGTAAACTGCATGCACATTTTAATGTTTATTAATTAGATCCAAATTTTATTGTGATGCTTATGAAGTGATATTGTGTTTCTGGTTTCAGTTAAATAACGATATGTCCTATAAATCGTATCTTCCACATATTGTAGATAACTAGCAAATAGCAAGGTTGAAGTAGTGCAAAAAAAATTGATGATTGTTGAGTTTTGTTGGCTTCTTTATTTTGGTGAAATTTATTTTTAGTGATTAGACTTTGGAAAATTGTCAGAAAGACTTAATTTGTGATATGACAATGTTTTTGTACAGGGAGTCTGTTGGAGTCTGTCACTGTGTACGTCTGGCACAATAATACACAGCTGTGTCTTCAGCTCGCATATTCTTTCCTTGCAGTGTTATTGTGTTACTGGAAGTGTCTCTGCTGATACTGAACTTGCTTTTCAGAGAATCCTTGTAGTATAAGTCTCCACCACTCCAGATGACTCCAATCCACTCCAGAGCTTTTCCTGCAGGTTGACGAATCCAGCCTGTACTATAGTCTGTAACTGAATATGAGACTTTACAGTTGATAGTGAGAGTGGCATCAGGACGGACAGTCAGAGACTCAGGCTGAGTGAGTTCATATGAATCAATACCTGTATCAAATCAAATAATACCTGTTAATAAGAGATCATGATCTTTTGATCAACAAAATGAAGTATTACACAGAAAACAGACTAAACTTACAGGATATGACTGCCAGAAGCAGCACTAAAGATGAAGAGATCATGGTTTGTTTCTCAGCACAGTTTGACTGAACTGAAGTGATTCTTCACTCCCTCTAGTGATCAGATGAATGTGTAAACTGACTCATGCCTGCTGTTTAAATATGCAACAGGAGATTTACATAATCATACAGAGCTAATGAACTTCACATGCATCACACTGTCCTGGACATGATTTTAAAAGCTTTTAGTTTTGAGTTTATTGAGGTCATTATTTACAGGGATAGAGTCAATGAGCAGAAATGAAAACAGTTTGCAGACATTGTGACTGTAAGTAATAAAAAAAAATTAAACACAAGCTAAACATCAAGAAGTGACAAAAATATATAATGTATTGCTTAAACATATAAGGCATTTAATTCAGAAATGTGGACTAGCTGTAAAAATGTTTAACTTTTTTAATATTTTATTTTACTTTGGTTAAAATGTATTTTATTTCAAGTAGGGCTGTCAAAATTAATATGTTAATAACAAGTTTAACGCAAACACATTTTAGAGACACTAATTTTATGTATGCGTGATTGATGCAGCTTGCATGTTCTGTTTAGGACTACAGTATTGGAAGTACAGAAATGGAAGTAACTGAAAATGTTATTGTGTGTTTGTAATTTTAATATTTGAGCTGTAAGTCTATGCAGCAAACCTACAGAGCTTCCAGTAGTTTATTTTACGGAGCTGTAAACACGGGAATCTCCAACTGAATGCAATCACTGACGATCACCCAATTCATATATCAAACTAGGCTTGTGTTATTAAATTATACATATATAGCCAATCAGATTATTTTATTAAAAGTTTAGTGTTTGTGTTTATCATGATAATTTTTTTTTTCGTTGCATTTGAAATTTCTTTCAGAATTTTTTTTTCATTATACCCTTTTTTTTACCGTGGTGTTGTGAAATCTTAACATTTATAAGCATGTGTTACAAGAAATACAGTTATGAAATTTTGTACACCAGGACCTGTCTTTGTCCTTTAGCTAGGATAATATGAATGAATATCTTATTGGTCTTCATGCCTACATATTGTCCTGGTTACTGATAGTTTATTCAGGCATTTGTCCATTTCTGGGCACAGTAAGGCACCTGAAGGCCACATGAAGCGTTTCTAAAGAAGCTATGAAGACTTAAGAGAAACAGCTGCCAGCAGCTGCAACAACCAGAGAGATGAAGAGATCATGGTTTGAGACGAATTAGATTTTGCATGCAGTTCAGCATATTTCTGTCACGGTAGGAAATCCAGTGTTTCCTCCGTGTCATGTTTTGTGATTGTTTTTGTACTTACGTTGTCTCCATGTGCTCGTTTAGTTGATTGTCATCACCTGGGTGTTGATTGTCTCGCTCCAGCTGATCTTCATCACACCTCAGCTACTTATACTCACCTCGCTCTCTCTCTGTTGTCAGATCCTCACTCATGTCTTCGTGTCCTAGTTGGATTACCGTCTTCCGTGTTCGTGTGCTGGAGTGGATTAAGTGTTGTCGTCCTCGTGTCAGTGTTCCGGTCTGTTCCTGGTTTCAACCATTGACCACCTTCACCTGCACCGCCGACTTCACCACCCAGCTCATCTCACGCCACCGTAGACCTTCCTTGCCATTGCCAACATCCCGGACTCTCTTTCTCAATAAACTACATCTGATCGCCTGCAATTGCTTCCTCCTCTTTTATCTGTCGTTACAGAAGGATCTGACCATCATGGAAGCAGCAGGCGACCGCTCCCCATCTCATCTGGAAGAATTTCTGCAACGAGCTGTGGGTCGTATGGATCGCCAAGACAAGGCGATAGATGAGATGGGTCGAGCCTTCCAAGCAATGGGGACGAAGGTGTCCGAGCTCGCTCTCCAGACGCAACACCAACAACAACCGTCACCCGCTGCGCCTCCCACGCCACCCACACCGCCGATCGTCTCCGGGGGGATTTCCCAGCCCGAACCACGCCTCCCCATCCCGGAGAAATATGCGGGTGAGCCAGAGTTCTGTCGATCATTTCTGTCTCATTGTTCTCTGCACTTCGCCATGCAGCCTCGCACGTTCTACACCGAGGAAATGAAGGTGGCATTCGTCTTATCACTACTTACGGGAAGGGCTGCCCTCTGGGGGACGGCGGTGTGGGAAAACCAAGACAGCTGCTGTGCCTCGTTCCACGCCTTTTCGGAAGAGATGAGACGGGTCTTCGACCGCTCCGTCGCCGGGAGGGAAGCGGCTCGCCTTCTCACGGACCTACGTCAGGGGGAAAGGTCCGTCTCCGATTACTCGATTGAGTTCCGCACCCTGGCGGCGGAGTGTAAGTGGAACGAAGAGGCGCAGTGGGATCACTTCCTGCATGGGTTGGCTGACCGCATCCAACAGGAGATCCGCGCCGTCGAGCTCCCCACTTCTCTCAATAGTCTGATTGACCTCACCATCAGAGTTGACAATCGACTCGATCAAGCCACCAGACGGAGGGGGAGAACAGTTCTCGCGAACAGACCGGAGGCTCAGTATCAGCGCTCAGATGTTGCGGTCAGCCCACCGGGAGATCATGAACCCATGCAGGTGGGGCGAGCTCGGCTCTCCCGGGAGGAGAGGATCAGGCGGAGATCCCTGGGACTATGTTTATACTGCGGCAGTCAAGAACATCACATCCAGCGTTGTCCGGTAAAAGACCAAGCCCGATAGTAAAACGGAGGCTACTATCGGGTGGGATCTCTGCCAGGAAGACCTCATCTACATCGACACTCCTTCCGGTGAGTCTACGGTGGTCCACCCACGCACTCGAGCATCACGCCTTGCTGGATTCTGGGGCAGAGGGTAATTTCATGGACTTCAAGTTCGCTTGTAAGCTTAACATTCCTCTCACCTCCCTCAAACACCCCATTGCACCCTTTGCTCTCAACGGACACAGACTACCAGTCATCACTCAGACCACCTTACCTGTTTCCCTCACCACATCTGGCAACCATACTGAGGAGATATCATTTTACATCACGGACTCACCTCAATCCCCCATCGTTCTCGGTCACACCTGGCTTCAGAAACACAACCCCAGGATCAATTGGCGCCTTGGATCTGTGGTTAGCTGGAGCGAGGAATGTCATTTGTCTTGTCTTTTGTCTGCTGGTGTTAATGTTTCTGAGTCTGTGTTTCAGGGGGAAGCAGTGGATTTGGCTAGCGTGCCCGCGGAGTACCACGACCTGAAGGAGGTGTTCAGTAAGTCTCGTGCTGATTCTCTTCCTCCTCATCGTCCCTATGACTGTGCGATAGAGTTATTGCCAGGTACTTCTCCGCCTAAGGGCAAGTTATATTCTTTGTCTATTCCAGAGACGGCGGCCATGGAGAAATATATATCCAGTTCTCTAGCAACGGGGTTTATCCGCCCTTCTTCTTCTCCAGCGGGGGCGGGGTTCTTTTTTGTGGGAAAGAAGGACGGATCCTTGCGACCTTGCATTGACTACCGAGGGCTGAACAACATAACGGTAAAGAATACCTATCCTTTACCGCTTATGTCTTCAGCTTTTGAGAGGTTGCAGGGAGCGTCCGTTTTCACTAAATTGGACTTACGTAATGCTTATCATTTGGTCCGCATCAGGGAGGGGGATGAGTGGAAGACTGCCTATAACACCCCTAGAGGCCATTTTGAGTACTGCGTTATGCCGTTCGGGCTAACCAACTCGCCGGCAGTCTTTCAAGCACTCGTTAATGACGTGTTGCGAGACATGGTCGATCTGTTCATATATGTTTACCTGGATGACATATTGATTTTTTCTTCGTCTCTCCAGGAACACGTGCAACACGTACGACGAGTGCTTCTGCGGTTGCTAGAGAATGGATTGTTTGTCAAGGCGGAGAAATGCGTTTTTCATGCACAGTCTGTTTCTTTTCTAGGACACATCATTTCGACTGAGGGTGTTCGCATGGATCCTGAGAAGGTTAAGGCTGTGGTAAATTGGCCATCCCCAGAGTCTCGCAAGGCCCTGCAGAGATTTCTGGGGTTCGCCAATTTTTACCGGCGTTTCATTCGCAATTTCAGCCAACTAGCCGCTCCTCTGACCGCCTTGACCTCCCCTAGTTTGACGTTCAGGTGGTCAGACGCAGCTGAGGCTGCGTTTGTCAAACTGAAAAGCTGCTTTGTTTCAGCTCCCATTCTCGTCACCCCTGATCGCTCACGTCAATTCATAGTGGAGGTCGACGCGTCAGAGGTGGGGGTAGGAGCAGTGTTATCCCAACGCGCATCCTCAGACGGAAAGGTGCATCCGTGCGCGTATTATTCTCACCGTTTATCTCCTGCAGAAGTTAATTATGACATTGGCAATCGAGAGTTGTTGGCAGTCAAACTTGCACTGGAAGAATGGCGTCACTGGCTTGAGGGGTCGGGTGTACCTTTCATTGTATGGACGGACCATAAGAATCTCGAATACATTAGAACCGCCAAAAGACTTAACTCCAGGCAGGCTCGGTGGGCATTGTTTTTCGGTCGTTTCGATTTTACACTTTCTTACCGGCCGGGTTCCAAAAACATCAAACCCGATGCTTTATCCCGTCTTTTTGAGCGTTCCGATCGTACTGCTACTCCCGAGCCCATTTTACCGGGGACCATCATTATCTCCGCGCTCAGATGGGAGGTCGAATCGAAGGTGTTGACCGCCTTAGAAGGGGTAACGCCCCCGGCTCGTTGCCCACCGAACCGATTGTTTGTGCCGGAGGGGTTACGGTCAGACGTTCTCCAGTGGGGTCATTGTTCCAGTGTTGCTTGTCACCCAGGGGTTAGTAGAACTAGATTTCTAGTCAAGCAACGATTTTGGTGGCCTGGTATGGCTCGTGACGTCCACGATTTCGTCTTGGCTTGTTCAGTTTGCGCTATTGGTAAGACTTCCAATCGACCTCCAGATGGGTTACTCTTACCGCTGTCTGTCCCTTCAAGACCCTGGTCCCACATTTCGCTAGATTTTATCACCGCCCTCCCGCCCTCTAGAGGCAATACGGTGATTTTAACCGTAGTGGACCGGTTCTCGAAGGCGACTCATTTTATTCCCTTGCCCAAATTACCTTCAGCCAAGGAAACAGCGGTAGCTGTCATTGACCACGTCTTCCGCATACATGGCCTCCCGACAGACGTGGTTTCTGACAGGGGTCCCCAATTTGTGTCCAAATTTTGGCGAGAATTTTGTAAATTGTTAGGAGCGACTGTTAGTCTTTCTTCCGGGTTCCATCCCCAGAGCAATGGTCAAACCGAACGAGCCAATCAGGATGTCGAGAGGGTTTTGCGATGTTTGGTTTCCAATAATCCTTCGTCCTGGTGTCAGCAACTCTCAGTTGTGGAGTACGCACACAATTCTTTGCCAGTGTCATCTACGGGCATGTCTCCATTTAAGTGTAGTTTAGGGTACCAACCACCTAATTTTGTCAGTACGGAATCCGAGGTTTCGGTCCCCTCCGCACACGCTCTAGTCCAGAGGTGTCACCGCACCTGGACCAGAGCTCGCAGAGCTCTGCTCCAGGCTAGGTCGCGCACCAAGGCTAAGGCCGATCGCCACCGGTCGAAGCCTCCCCGTTACGTCGTCGGTCAAAGAGTGTGGCTTTCTACCCAGAATATTCCTATGCGTTCCGTTTCTAACAAACTTGCTCCCAAATTTATTGGCCCGTTTTCTATTACCAAGATTATTAATCCGGTAACCGTGCGTCTTAGCCTTCCTCCGGCGTACAGGAGGATTCATCCCGTGTTCCACGTGTCCAAAATTAAATCGGTGATTTCTTCCCGTCTTAATCCGCCTGCTCCGGTTCCCCCCCCCGCCTCGTCTCGTTAATGGGGAGACCACCTATTCGGTTAATCGTATTCTGGACTCTAGACGGAGGGGACGCGGTTTTCAGTACTTGGTGGATTGGGAAGGTTACGGTCCGGAGGAGAGAAGCTGGGTTCCTGCTCGGGACATATTGGATCACCACCTTATAGATGATTACAATCTACAGGTAAAGCAGGCTGGGAACGTCAGGTGACGTCCTAGGGGAGAGGGTACTGTCACGGTAGGAAATCCAGTGTTTCCTCCGTGTCATGTTTTGTGATTGTTTTTGTACTTACGTTGTCTCCATGTGCTCGTTTAGTTGATTGTCATCACCTGGGTGTTGATTGTCTCGCTCCAGCTGATCTTCATCACACCTCAGCTACTTATACTCACCTCGCTCTCTCTCTGTTGTCAGATCCTCACTCATGTCTTCGTGTCCTAGTTGGATTACCGTCTTCCGTGTTCGTGTGCTGGAGTGGATTAAGTGTTGTCGTCCTCGTGTCAGTGTTCCGGTCTGTTCCTGGTTTCAACCATTGACCACCTTCACCTGCACCGCCGACTTCACCACCCAGCTCATCTCACGCCACCGTAGACCTTCCTTGCCATTGCCAACATCCCGGACTCTCTTTCCTTAATAAACTACATCTGATCGCCTGCAATTGCTTCCTCCTCTTTTATCTGTCGTTACAATTTCAGTATCTTAAATCTGAATGGTTTTGTCAAGTCTTTAAATTTAATTTGACAATATAACTGTCAGTGAAAATATACAGCTATAATCAAAGCTGGTGACCAAAAGCTCAAATTAGTACCGCTGGCGCCGATACAGGATGGCTGCCTCCGTGACGTGCTCTGCAGTTGTTTTTGTGTTTTTGTGTTGTGAACTTGGCTGAATGACACCATACCGGACAGCGTGCTCCATCTGCCGGACTTTCAGCTATTCAGAGCGGACCGCGAAGCAGAATCAACGGGGAAATCGCGCGGCGGCGGGACATGCTTTTACATCAATGAACAGTGGTGTACAGATGTAACTGTGTTAAAGAAGATGTGCTGCTCAAATCTCGAAACACTCTTCATTAACTGCAAGCCGTTCTATTCGCCGCGGGAGTTTCATTCGTTCATTCTGGTGAGTGTTTACATTCCTCCGCAAGCGCACGTGAGCTCAGCTTTACAGAAACTCGCTGATCAGATCACAGAGACAGAACAACAACTCCATTTTAATCATTCTTGCGGACTTTAATAAAGCCAATCTCTCCCGTGAACTGCCTAAATACAGACAGCACATCACATGTCCCACAAGAGACAGTAATATATTGGATCACTGTTACACAACAATAAAGGATGCATTTCACTCTGTTCCACGAGCAGCTTTGGGTCGTTCTGATCATCTTCTGGTTCATCTTATACCGACCTACAGGCAGAAACTAAAATCAGCTAAACCTGTATTAAGGACTGTAAAAAGATGGACTAATGAAGCAGAGCAGGATTTACAAGCTTGTTTTGACCTCACTGACTGGAGTATTTTTGAAGCTGCTGCCACCGATCTGGATGAACTCACAGAGACTGTAACATCATATATCAGTTTCTGTGAGGATATATGCATTCCTACCAGGACTCAACTAAATTAAAACAATGACAAACTGTGGTTCACTGCAAAACTCAGACAGCTCCGTCAGGCCAAAGAAGATGCTTACATGAAGGGGGACAATGTCTTGTGTAAACAGGCTAAATTCACACTGGAAAAGGAGATCAAAGTGGCAAAGAGGAATTATTCTGAAAAAATAAGGACTCGGTTCACTTCGAACGACTCCGCATCAGTGTGGAAAAGTCTAAAGGAGATCACCAATTACAAGACAACACCCCCCAGCACTGTGGAGAATCAATGACTGGCAGACGATCTGAACGAGTTTTACTGCAGGTTTGAAAGAACACCCATCACCTGCCCTGAACGCCTCCCCACACAACCGTTCACACCATTCACAACTCCTGCAACCAGCCCTGAACACCTCTCCAATCAAGCACTCTCACCATTCACACCTCCTGCATCCACCCTCTCCCCCACACCTGCAATTCAGATCAGCAAGGATGCGGTGCGCCAGGTCTTCCGGAAGCAGAAAAGGAAAAAAGCACAAGGCCCAGATTGTGTTACACCAGCCTGTCTGAAATCCTGTGCTGACCAGCTGGCCCCCATCTTCACACAGATCTTCAACAGATCGCTGAAACTGTACGAAGTCCCTTCATGCTTCAAACGCTCCACCATCATCCCCATCCCAAAGAAATCCAAAATTACAGGACTAAATGACTACAGGCCTGTGGCTCTAACGTCTGTAGTCATGAAGTCATTTGAAAAACTGGTGCTGGCCCACCTAAAAGACATCACTGGACCCTTGCTAGATCCTCTTCAGTTTGCCTACAGAGCAAACAGGTCTGTGGACGATGCCGTAAACATCGGACTGCGTTATGTTCTGCAACACCTAGATGGACCGGGGACTTATGTGAGGATCCTGTTTGTGGACTTCAGCTCGGCCTTTAACACGATCATCCCAAACCTCCTCCTGCCCAAACTAACTCAGCTCTCCGTGCCCACCTCCGTCTGTCAGTGGATCAACAGATTCCTGACAGACAGGCAGCAGCTAGTGAGGCTGGGAAAATACACATCCAGCACCCGTACAATCAGCACCGGAGCTCCCCAGGGCTGTGGTCTCTCCCCACTGCTCTTCTCACTGTACACTAATGATTGCACATCTAAGGACCCTTCTGTCAAGCTCCTGAAGTTTGCAGATGACACCACACTCATCGGCCTCATTCAGGACAGTGACGAGTCTGCTTACAGACAGGAGGTTAAAGAGCTGGCTGTCTGGTGCACTCTCAACAACCTGGAGCTTAACACGCTCAAAACAGTGGAGATGATCGTGGACTTCAGGAGAAACCCCCCTGTACTTCCCCCACTCACCATCATGAACAGCACAGTGACTGCAGTGGAGTCATTCAGGTTCCTGGGCACCACTATCTCTCAGGACCTGAAGTGGGACATTCACATTGACTCCATTGTGAAAAAGGCCCAGCAGAGGTTGTACTTCCTTCGCCAGCTGAGGAAGTTTAACCTGCCACAGGAGCTGCTGAAACAGTTCTACTCCACCATCATTGAATCCATCCTCTGCACTTCAGTAACTGTCTGGTTCAGCTCAGCTTCTAAACCTGACCTCAGAAGACTACAGAGGGTAGTCCGGACTGCTGAGCGAATAATTGGTACAACCCTCCCTTCTATTCAAGAACTGTACTTATCCAGAGTGAGCAAAAGGGCTGACAAAATCACTCTGGACCCCTCACATCCAGCACACTCCCTCTTTGAACTGTTGCCATCTGGTCGACGCTACAGAGCTCTGAACACCAGAACGACCAGACACAGGAACAGTTTCTTCCCTCAGGCAATCCATCTTATGAACAGCTGATAATAACTGTGGAACACACTACACTATTTATATTTATATACACATACACTTATTTATCTAACACACATACTTAGCGTACACTTACATTTTTTGCAAATAATATACATGTACATACATAAATGCTCATTGTAATATACCTGCCATACATTGTCAATTTGTATATTGTCATTCCTTACCCACCTATTTGTATTTTTTTGTTATTTTTTATTCCTTATTGTGTTTTTTGTTCTGTCGCTGTTATGTTGCACTGGGGAGCTTCTGTCACGAAAACAAATTCCTCGTATGTGTGAACATAACTGGCAATAAAGCTCATTCTGATTCTCAAACAACAAGAATTCTGAGATTATGTGGCATTATACGATGAACTTTATTTTAAATAAGTATTTACTTCAAGTAATTACTGTAACATTTATGATTAGGAACCATGCACACTGTTTAAAGCAGTTTGTTGATTCACTGTAAGAGTGATTTCATGCTTTCAAAAGAGAATTAAATATGATCATTACATGTTTGATACAGTAATGTTCTGTTCTTTGTATTAGATTTGTCTGTTTTTCTTGTGTTTTCTCGTTCCAGAAGTTGTCTGTGCATTAACTGGTGGGGATTTTGAAGTGACTCTGTTTCCAGGGTAAATTGTTGACAGTTAGTAGTGACAAGTGACTTTTTGAGTGAATCTTTGAGACATTCATCAAACTGATTCATTCAAAAACCCTCCTGAATTATTCAGGATTCAGGAAGTAATTGTTTCACAAAGAAGCGGTGGTTTATTTTTGCCTTGACTTCTTTTGGAGTTGTTTTAGTTGACAGAGCGATTAACAGGCAACACAGTGTCTAAAAGTCAAATTACTCTATATTAACTTAATATTAATCAAACTGTACTGTGAATATAACCACGGCTGTAAAAACACACATCTTCAAACCTACAGCCAAATCTCAGCTGTACGTTACTGATAACAACATCCTCCTGCTCACGTGATACTGTTTAGTTAGTAATTATGTGATGCATTTGTCATCTTGAATGTGGTTCAGTAACCTATATAGGTCATGAGAACTGAGATTGAGAATGGATCACAGCATTTCACAGTTTGCATGCATAAATCAAACATAGCTCTGCTAACACAGAATCAGTGTTGTATTGGAAACACATGAAATTTAATACTGTAAATTTTTATTAACAACCTAACAAAGGTAGAATGTGCATTAAAATTGAATATTTCTATGTGATGGAATGCGGTTGATCAGTCAATATTCATCACCACATGTGAATGAGGAAGTAGTTTTTGTATTGCTTTGACACTGAACTCATTCACTGTGACTCTCTAGCGCAGTAATACACAGCAGTGTCTTCAGTCTTGAGGCTGTTCATCTGTAGATACAGTTGACTGCTGGAATCATCTCTGGACACTGTGAACCTGCCCTGAACTGACTGGGAGTAGTAGATTGGAGAACTGTACGTGCTGATATATGCAATCCACTCCAGTCCTTTTCCAGGGCTCTGTCTGATCCAGTTTAAATAAAGACCGCTGAAAGTAAATCCAGTTATTGTACATGTAAGTTTGTGAGACTCTCCTGGTTTTTTAACCACTGCTTCAGACTGAGTGAATGTCTGACAGTCACAACCTGTGGAAAAAGAAACAATATTAAATGTAATGAAGTATATTTAAAAAAGGTTGCACTATTGTTGTTTGTGGTGACTTACGTGGTAAAACGTTCAGAAGTACAAATAAAAGAAACTTTTTAAACATGGTGTATGTTAAGTTTAAACCAGAAAGATAGCCTTAGTTTCCAGAGTTCAGATGTCTGTTCAGATCACAAAGATGAAATGTCACATTTAAAGAAGTAAGCTGATTTGCATATTCAAATCAGAGAACTGATTATATAACATGCTGATACATATTTGGACCAGCTATTATTAGAGATAAATGTCATTGTTGTGTTGCATTACTTTTCATTTTATGTTGTTTAATGGCTTTTAATATAATTGCTTTTTGTCTTAATATGAAATATCAATATTATCAAATATGAAATTGCAGAAAATTGTCTATGACAGTATAAATTCACTTGATAGATCACTGCAGTCTATTGGTGTTTAAGCAGGCGGCTCACATCTCTTATAGACCTCCTGACTCACATCACACAGACAGAATAAACACTTCAGTTCATTGACTGACACAGATCTGACGATCAAACCCTCAATGCTGATCAAACAGTGCTGAAACTACTATACCTCTTCTGAGACAACAGTAAAACTTTGCTCTCTTCCAATGGGATGAAAATTATACAAAATATAATGTATTTTACTGACTTTCTGTTGACTTTCTGATTATAGTGCTTATTTATTTTATCTAATTGTTTTGATTATTTTATTAGGAAATTGTTGTGTTGATGAAGATCAGTGAATATCAGTTAAAGGAAAAAGGATGATAAATACTGTAATGTCAATATGAAGATGTTTTTGTACAGGGAGTCTGTTGGAGTCTGTCACTGTGTTTCTCTGGCACAATAATACACAGCTGTGTCTTCAGCTCGCATATTCTTTCCTTGCAGTGTTATTGTGTTACTGGAAGTGTCTCTGCTGATACTGAACTTGCTTTTCAGAGAATCCTTGTAGGCTGTGCTTCCATCACTCCAGATGATTCCAATCCACTCCAGAGCTTTTCCTGCAGGTTGACGAATCCAGCCTGTATTCTCACTTGTAACTGAATATGAGACTTTACAGTTGATAGTGAGAGTGGCATCAGGACGGACAGTCAGAGACTCAGGCTGAGTGAGTTCATATGAATCAATACCTGTATCAAATCAAATCATACCTGTTAGTAAGAGATCATGACATTTAGAAACTGTTAACAAGCTTTTGATCAACAAAATGATGTATCACACAGAAAACAGACTAAACTTACAGGATATGACTGCCAGAAGCAGCACTAAAGATGAAGAGATCATGGTTTGTTTCTCAGCACAGTTTGACTGAACTGAAGTGATTCTTCACTCCCTGTAGTGATCAGATGAATGTGGAAACTGACTCATGTCTGCTGCTTAAATATGCAACAGGAGATTTACATAATCGCACAGAGCTTTTAATCAAATTTACATGCAACAAAAATATTAATGGTAGGCTTCATATGATTTATTGCTCTCATTAGAGACTCTAAGACATGTTTTGTTTAGTATTTTAATTTTTTTTATATACTTGACATGAATCAATTTGACATAATTTTCTTCCCCAACAATTCTAATTCTTTTAAAAGGCTTGAAATAACTGATAAAACTTGTGACAGCAACAATAGCAGTAGTTCAGTAAACGTTTCTTTTGGAACTGCACTAGAAGTTTTAAAGGCCTCTATTGCAAGTTGTGCCCTGAAAACAAATGTCACTGTAAAATATTTAACCACTAACACAAATCTACACATAAAAAAACACACATTGTGTTAAAGGAGTCAGAGCCTTTGTGCTGTCATGTTTGAGCTTTTATAGTGAACTTCACTGCATATTTAACAGCATATTTTCATCAGGCTGTGTTTTATAGATTTTTTATTCTCTGCTGCCATCTGTTGACTTCTAGTAACAAGAGATAAACTGTAGTGACCACAGAGAAAACAGTCAGTGTGGTTTTTGTTCAGCTGTACAAGACCTTTGTGTCACTGTGCTTGCTTTGCACAATAATACACGGCTGAGTCTTCTGCTGTCAGGCCTGATAGTTTCAGATACACCATACTCCACCAGATCCTCTACAGGACAGAGTCAGAGTTTCTCCAGGCTTCTTCACAGTTGTGCTTTCAATGGACTCCATACTTTGACATTGTATGTCTAAAAAGAAGATTGAAAAGACTGATTTAAGTTTGAATCTGTATTCCCGTAGATCTGATAATAGACGTGTGAAAACTCACGTTGTAGGCTGAATGAGAGCAGCAGTAAGCAGAGTGTATTCTTCATCTTGACAGTGGTGATGTAACACTTCAGATCCAGTCAGCAGCACATAAATACTAAACAGATGTCCAGAGTTGTTTTAATTTGCATTGGGAGGGTCACAGAGTGCAATTATTACTGAAGAGTCAAACTATTAAAGAACGATATGACAAACCATCACCAGTGTAGGAGCACTTTAAATTGCTCATTTAAAAAAAATATATATAATATAGGTTGCAAAGGGGGTTTTCACAGTAATTCCATAGAAGTACCATTTTTGGTTCCCCAAAGAACCTTTCAGTGAACATTTCTTTAAAGAACCATTTTTTGGCTTAGTATGAAGATTCTTTTTCACTAATAAGAATCCTTTTGTGGAATGTAAAGTTTCCGTGGATGTTAAAGGTTCTTCGTGAAACTGATGACAATAAAGAACCTGATGTTGTGACCTTGAAATAGTGATTGTTTTACTCTTAATTAAAATAGAGAGTCTATTTTCTAATGGCAATGGCTAATTATAATTAAATTATTATTAAAGTAAATTCTTCTTCTTTTTTTTTTTTTTTTTGGAAAATAGCCTCAAAAGATTGTAAAATATTATTATTAATAAGTTCAGGTAAAAAGGGAAAAAGGATAAATGGGTGGTGTATGTATAATATAGTTGATCTCTAACAATACATTCACAATATTCGGTGATATGTGATATGCTCTTCCCTGAGGTTCTTTTTTGAGCTGTGGACACTGATAAATGTAAATGTAACTTCAGGTGATATAATGCTGAAAAAAATGTTTGGTGAATTACATCAGAGATTATACATTTCAGTAATCTGCAATTCACATTTCAGCATAACATCTGATTTATAACTAGTAAAGACTAAAAGATAATCCCTTGTTTATTCTGAGGCAGCTACAGCTTATACTGTGCATGTGCACGAGAGATTTGCATCATGGAAATCCTCTCTCTTCACAAACAAATGCATGTACTCTGATTTGATATTTTGCTTCATGCATTCATATTCATCCCTGCAGACAACTGCAGCATATTTCAAAAATTGCACTGCACTGCACAGACAATACTAAGTAATAGCAGGAAATTAAAGGCAGAACTCAAATTAGCGCTCAAACAACATGTAGCCTTTTGTTTGAGCGCTAATTTGAGTTCTGCCTTTCATTTCCTGCTATTACCACTATAATATGCTTAGAAAGTATACACACACAACAGATGTGAGGTTATGTATGAGGTTTACATACTTTGCTTTATTTGTCATTATATAGGAAAAGTATAAAAACAAGCACACAATGTTTTACCACATCATATGAGCATGACATCCTTACCCATAATTCTGATGTAATGTCAGTAAGGGTCTAATGAAGGGTTGACAGTGCTATAACCCAAGAAACAGCCATTACAATGAAACATCAATAGCAAAACTTGCAGCTCTGGCAACATGAACAGCTATATGATGCAATCTTCTTTAGTTTTGCATAAAATGTATTATCTTTTTGTTTTGTGTGCTGCTTATTATTAAACATTGCATTCATATGTACATATGTGTCTTATCATTGAATGTTTGTTCACGAGAAGTAAACGTCTCTAGGTTACGTATGTAACCCTAGTTCCTCTTCAGGAACTCGAGCTGCGTCAAAAGCGCTTTGGGGAACGCGCCCAGCGTGCGCGACTCTGAATATCGTGTGAAATCAGACCAATGGAAGAGCGTGACGTCACCAGCGGAGTGACGTAAGCGACCAGGAAGCTATAAAAGCACGTGCCACGCAGCTGGCGTCAGCTTCGAGTACCAGCAAGCGCCGGTATGGCTCCGAGACGCAGCGTCTCGTTCCCTCGAGGAACTAGGGTTACATACGTAACCTAGAGACGTTCCTCTTCAGGAACTCGAGCTGCGTCAAAAGCGCTTTGGGGAACGAGTACCAACGCCGCCAGACTACCAAACCCCTGCCTAGTGTGTATCCGAAGAGCACAGCTTAGGTCAGGAGGACTGAAGCGCCTGGAGTGACTGGCATGTCTAGGCCATAGAATCTGACAAACGTGGAGGGCGTGGACCATCCCGCAGCGTTGCAGATGTCCAGCATGGATACACCTGCTAAGAAGGCCTTGGAGGCCGCCATACCCCGGGTAGAGTGAGCCTTGGCTCCCGACAGCGGGGGACGACCAGAGGACTCATAGGAAGCGTTGATAGCCTCGACTATCCAACGACTGATAGTCTGCTTAGAAGCAGGAAAACCCCTCTTGGGGGGACCGTAGCATACAAGCAATTGATCGGTCTTTCTCCACAGGGCAGCTCTGTGGACGTATGCGTCCAGCGCTCTAACTGGACACATACAATTTAGCTTCGCCTGGTCGGGCTCCCGAAAGGGAGGAGGACAGAAGGCCTGCAGTACGACAGGTTGTGGTGTAACAGAGGGAACCTTAGGAACATATCCCGCTCGAGGGTATATGAACGCTTTAGTCATGCCTGGTGCAAATTCAAGATAAGTAGGGGCCACAGAGAGGGCCTGGAGGTCTCCTACTCTCCGCAGAGAGGTGATAGCCAACAGAAAGGAGGTTTTAAGTGTAAGATGTCTGTCTGAGATATCTTGAATAGGTTCAAATGGGGGTCTGCACATTGCCTCTAACACCACAACCAGGTCCCACGGGGGAATACGGGACCGTACTGGAGGTTTCAGCCTCAGCGCACCGCGGAGGAAACGTGTAACTAAGGGGTGTCTTCCCAAAGACTGGCCATCGAGAAGGGCGTGGTAGGCCGCAATAGCCGCCACGTAAACCTTCAGCGTGGAGTGGGTCAACCCTGCAGAGAGCCTAGCCTGTAGAAACTCCAGAACTGTACCAATCGGGCAGTTTGCTGGGTCTAGCTGGCGGTCTCTGCACCAACCTCGGTTGAGAGACCGGCTGCTAAAAGTTGTGCCCCCTCAGGGGCCACACCCACAGCTTCCACAACTCCGGGCGAGGGTGAATTATCGTACCCTGCGCCTGCGAGAGGAGGTCTGTCCTGATCGGTATCTCCCACGGAGAGCCGTTGAGGAGCGAGACTAGATCTGAGAACCATACTCGGCCCGGCCAGAACGGGGCTACTAACAACAGACGGACCCCGTCCCGGCGCACTCTCGCCAGAACTCCCAGGAGCAGAGCAATAGGGGGAAATGCGTACAGACGAAGCCTCGGCCAGGTCTGTACCATAGCGTCCAGTCCCAGAGGAGCTGGATGAACTAGAGAGAACCAAAGGGGGCATTGAGACGTCTCTTGAGATGCAAATAGGTCTACTTGAGCCCTGCCAAATATTGTCCATATCTGCTTCACTACTTGTGGGTGAAGTTTCCATTCCCCGGGCCTCGGCCCCTGCCTCGACAGTATGTCTGCTCCCACATTTTGTTTCCCAGGAATATATACTGCTCTTAGTGAGAGGAGTTTGCTCTGGGACCACACCAGGATCTGGTGCGCCAGCTTGTACAAAGGGCGCGAACGCAGACCTCCCTGGTGGTTGATATAGGAGACCACCGATGTGTTGTCGGTGCGCACCAACACATGGTGACCCCTTAGGTCTGGGAGGAAGTGCTTCAGTGCACGAAAAACTGCTAGCATTTCTAGACAATTGATATGCCATGTTCGATGGCGATCGCTCCACAGACCACGGGCAGGGTGGCCACTCATGACTGCACCCCAACCAGTGAGGGTTGCATCTGTCGCTAGCGTTACACGGCGACAAAGAGCTCCCAGCACCGGGCCCTGTTTCACGAACCAAGGTTTCTTCCATACATCTAAGGCACGTAGGCAGCGCCGCGTGACCTTGATAGTGCGAAGTAGATTGCCCCTCGGGGAAAATCCCTTGGTCTTGAGCCACCACTGCAGGGGCCTCATGTACAGCAGGCCAAGAGGTATCACGTTGGACGCAGCTGCCATCAGACCCAACAATCTCTGAAATTGTTTGACAGTGAGTGACTGGCCTTCTTTGACTCTCTCGACTGAGATGCGGATCGACTCGATACGAGCAGGGGACAATCGTGCCTGCATCGTGGTCGAATCCCATACTACGCCTAGATAGGTGGTTCTCTGAACCGGAGAAAGTACACTCTTCTTGGCGTTGTCTCAAACCCAGCTCCCCCATATGTGCGAGGACGACATCTTGATGCCGAACCGCAGCCTGCTCTGACTGAGCTAAGATCAACCAATCGTCGATATAGTTGAGAATGCGGATGCCCTGCATGCGCAGGGGGACCAGAGCCGCGTCTACACATTTTGTGAACGTGCGGGGTGAGAGTGCAAGGCCGAAGGGAAGTACTCGATATTGGTAAGCTTCGCCCCCGAAAGCGAACCTCAGAAACTTCCTGTGATGTGGAAGGATGGATATATGAAAATTTGCGTCTTTGAGATCTATCGTGACAAACCAGTCCTGGGACCTGATCTGCGCTACAACTTGCTTGATTGTGACCATTCTGAATTTTAGTCTCATAACTGAACGATTTAAGACCCTCAAGTCTATAATCGGACGCAGCCCCCCATCCTTCTTGGGAACTATGAAATACCGGCTGTAAAATCCGGACTCCCTGTCTTGAGGAGGGACCACCTCGATGGCCTCCTTCTCTAATAGGGTTTTCACTTCCTGTTCCATAACCAGACCCTGCCTGAGGCCGACTACTGTCTGAACGACCCCGTTGAATACTGGCGGCACGGAGCCGAACTGAATGCGGTAGCCTTTTTCTACTGTGTGCAGGACCCATCGAGATACATTTGGCAGTAGTTTCCACGCTGCTAAATAATCTACTAAGTCTCAGCCCCGCTACGCGCACGGGCAGAAGATACTGAGAGCGATGCTCGCTGGGACCTGCTGCGCCCTGGATCACTGGCAGGGTTAGCAGACCGGCCCCCAGAGGGCGCTGAGGGGAGACGGGCACCGTGTACTGCGGTGTGTACCGCTCTACCCCAGCAGAGGCTGCCCTCTGAAACCCTGGGTTGTTGGCGTCAGGGTTTCTTGGCCGAGGACTTCTTAGCTTCAATAACCGCCCTGAGATCTTGTTTGGGCTGGGAAGTCCTCGGCCGAGAGCGTCGTCAAGACTATCGTTCCCGACGCGGAGGAGCACGAGAGGCGACGCTCTGCTTCTGGGCCTCGCGGTACGAGGAGCTAGGGAGCGGCTGGGGCATCTCCCGCCCAGATGCCCCGAGGGAGCGACGAGGGAGGAACTTATGGAACGCCGCCCCTTGCTTGCAGGCCTCCTGAAACCTGTCGACGACAGAATTGACTGTGTCGCCGAACAGGCCAGTCGGCTGGATCGGGGCGTCCATGAGGCAGACCCTCTCCCGCTCTTTCATATCGGACAGGGTCAACCATAAGTGCCTCTCCGCGGCCACCATAGCTGCCATGGACCGCCCAATCGCTCGAGCGGTCTCCTTGGTGGCGCGGAGGGAGAGATCAGCGGTCCTTCTTAGCTCTGAGATATCATGGGACTTGATCTCCTCTCCCTCATCTAGCTCCTTGAGCAGATCGGCTTGGTACGCCTGTAACACCGCCATGGTGTGCAGACACGCACCAGCCTGACCTGCTGCCGCATACCCTTTGCCCACCAAAGCTGATGTTGTTCTTAGTGGCTTTGAGGGCAACGCCGGGGCCTTTAGAGACGACGCCGCACCGGGGGACAGATAGCTCGCGAGCGTCTGTTCCACCGGGGGCATCGCTCTATAACCGCGCTCTCCCATCCCCACTACGTTCCCATAGTAGTCTGACGAGGGGATGTAGAGGCGGGCCGAGAATGGGCGTTTCCACGACCTGGAGATCTCATCGTGCAGGTCGGGAAAGAATGGCAGGCCCCGGCTGGGAGGTGGCTGACTCGCGCGCAGGAAGCGTTCATCAAGCTTGCTTCTCTGCGGTTCAGCTGCTTTCTCGGTGGGCCAATCGATGTTTAACTTGGCCACCGCGCGAGTAACCACCTCCAAGAGCTCCTCATACTGCGGCGAGTGGGGTGGCGAATCCCTGTCGAGCGACTCCACATCAACTTCCTCCTCGGAGGAAGAGAGGCGGAGCGTCGACCCCTCTCCCTGAGTGGAAGGAACCGCTGAGCGTGCTTCCGACTCTAGGGATTGGGTGCCGGATCTGGCAGAAGTGGAAGGAGATAGGGACTGGCCCGTCTCCATTCCCTCCACCAGATCCACTTGCGAACCCCACGAGTGCAGCCGCCGTTCTGCCTCAGCAGAAGCGGGACCAGCACCGCGGGGAACGCTGGCGAAGGCCCCCTCCTCGAAGAGGGCCCTCCAGGAACGAAGCATCCGCACCGACATACGCTCACAGTGCGGGCAGTCGGCCCCCTCGAGAGCCGACTCAGCGTGCTTCGAACCCAGGCAAACCACGCAAAGGTTGTGTGTATCCCCACCCATTATATATCTTGGGCAGGGAGGAACACACAGCCTAAAACGCGATTTGGAATCGCCAGAGTGTTTAACTTTCGCCTTGCTTTTGGGCATTGTCTAGGAGCTCTTAAACTGGACAGACAACAGTAAATAAGACTCACAGACAAACAGTTTGACAATCACACACAGAGCGCTTGCTGAGAGACGCGAAGCTGACGCCAGCTGCGTGGCACGTGCTTTTATAGCTTCCTGGTCGCTTACGTCACTCCGCCGGTGACGTCACGCTCTTCCATTGGTCTGATTTCACACGATATTCAGAGTCGCGCACGCTGGGCGCGTTCCCCAAAGCGCTTTTGACGCAGCTCGAGTTCCTGAAGAGGAACTGACATTTACCTTTTCACACACAGAGTATTAAATGGTTAAAGCTCTTTGATGCTATGCTACAGAATGAATTTACTTTTGTGTTAAACCAGCGCTAGACTTGACTGAAAAAGGGACCTTATGTGTGCATTATATTGTATGTACACACATAAACAAAGCTTATATAGTTTCCATGCATTTAAAGATTCATAACACTTATTAGATTTATTAGAGTGAATAAGAGTGTTTGTGAAATTAATATGAATCTTGACTGTCTTTTTAAGTTTTGAAAAGTTTAAAACAAATATTTTGACTGTATGAGTCGCTGTGTTTCTGTGATTGTGTGTCACTGTGTAGTGGACAACTTCTAGTGTTCGACTGTAACCTACTGATACAGAAGAGAACTGCAGTTTTACAGTAAAAGTGTGTCTAGACCAGTTTTTGAATCATTGCCACATACATTAGTATCACTGTGAGTCCTCTTCTGTCAGTCCAGACAGTTTCAGATACATCATGCTTTTCATCTCTGGTGATTTCAAGGCTCTTGTCTTTCTCTCTGTCTCACACACTTTATTAACTCACAGTTTAAGTTGAACAATATTAGTAATGCGGGTATATTCTTCATCTTGTGAATGTTTATGACTCTACAGCTTCATTCAGTTCAGCGGGATATTAATACTTGCAGCCTGTCATAGACTTTTTTGAATATGCATAATGAGGAAATGATGAAAGATTACTGAGATTATCGTTTACACTTACACAGAGGATAACCAGAATCCAGCACTTATTAATATCCATTACATTGATCTGATCATTCGATGTTTGATTAAAATATTTAAAGCTAGAGTCTTTATTTAGTTTTTATTCACTCCAAGCCTAATATAAACTATAATGTTTGTGATATTAATTTTATCTCGTGACAGATGAGAACTGCAGTTTTACACCACAAGTTTATTTGTTCAACACTGTGCTTGTCTTGCACAGAAATACACAGCTGAGTCCTCTTCTGTCAGTCAGACAGTTTGAGATACACCATGTTTTCTTTAACTATATCTAATTTCTATTCATCCCTTAAAACTTTTGGCATAGTCTTGTCCTTGTCCGCTACTCCAAATACGGCCCATCCACACCAGTGCTTTTCCAGGTTGCAGGTTCCAGTAGATTTTGTGGTACAACTTAAACTTTAATCAGATTTGATTTAAATGATTTGCTCATTCGTCAAATTAACTTATAACATTCTAACTATTAAACTACAAAACTACTATTTACTATGACAATACCAACATTTATAACTAGCTAGCATTATTATAAAAGAGATTCATTTGGATTTTTTCATTTAATAATATCTAGACTGTGTGAAAGATTTTTAAACCATAAAAATAGACTTCACTATCTGAAATAATGAAAAATAATTATATTTTATAACTTTATTACTTAACAATATTGTACATTTTTTATAAAGAAAGTACACTAATATTTGGGTAATTTTTATGAATATTTAATGAGCATTTATGAGTATTTAAACTGCATCTGAACTGAATCAGTAATTAGTATTAGTGAGGATAGCATAAAGCTGTTTATTTGTGTGCCGAGTGTTAGAGTGGTTTTTGAACAAGACAGTAGCTGCTCTGTGTCACTGTGAGTCTGGCGCAGTAATACACAGATGTGTCCTCAGTCTGCATATTCTGTCCTTGAAGAGTCACTGTGTTGCTGGAAGAATCTCTGGTGACTTGAAATCTACTTTTCAGTTTATCACTGTAATATGTGTTACCATCACCACATATCATCCCAAACCATTCCAGAGCTTTTCCTGCAGGCTGCCGAATGAAGCCAGTGCAGTAGCTGCTGTCAGACACTGTATATCCAGAGAGTTTACAGGACAGTGTCAAAACCTGACCAGGACTTAAGACCATAGAATCAGTCTGGGACAGTTCAACACAGTGGACACCTGAGGGGGAAAATATGGTCAGTATTATGTACAACCATGAGTGTTTTTATATGAAGTATCTCTAAAGAAGCATTAAAGACTTACGAGAAACAGCTGCCAGCAGCAGCAACAACCAGAGAGATGAAGAAATCATGGTTTGAGACGAGTAAGAACAAGCTGCTTCTTTTCATCTTAAAACTCAAATAAAGAGGAGGAGGGACAATATTTGCATACAATTCTGCATATGCAACCCAGTAAATGAGTATCTACATTTATTTTCTTTCAGAAGACAGCATTGACCTCTGTGACATTAACAATATAACACATTTAAATCAACTTGATATTTGTTTTTTCTTATATATTCACTTAAGGTCATTCATATGTATCAGCAATCATGACATTTAAATAGCTTATATTCTAGGTAAATATAGGTCAATATTGGCCAGTATATCATCCTCTAGGATAAGATGTCTTTGGTCTGTTTCTTTGGCTCAGAGTTGTCTTGTGCTGCAGCGCCATCTGCTGTTACTGTTGTTATTATTTTATTATTTTTAATCTCATTTTCCTCCCTGGCCTGTTTTTGTACAGCTCAGTGCTCTTCTACATCATTGTGTGTATCCTGCACAGTAATATACAGCTGTATCTACTGTTGTCAGACCAGAGAGTTTCAGGTACACCATGCTGTTTGAATTGTCTCTAGTGATCTCTATTCGTCCCTCTACACTTTTAGCATACACTGTTTTACTGGCGTCATACCAGATAACCCCCATCCAGATGAATGTTTGTCCTGCTGACTGTCTGATCCAGTGCATGCCGTACTGTCCAAAATCAAATCCAGATCCTTTACACGAGAGATTCAGAGTTTCTCCAGGCTTTTTTGGTGACAGGACTTGATGGGATGGACTCCAAGCTCTGGCCGTTAACACCTAAAACAAAAATATATAATGGCCTGTCAGCATTATCATATATACAGTACATCTATTAATCTATTAATGAAATCTGAAGCCAGAATTAAATATTATTACACAGACAAACAGACTGTCTATACATTCTAGTAAAGCACATCAGGAGAAAAAATAAGAATGAAATGTCTGCCATTTCAAATGATGCAGGAAGGTTAACTTCTACAATCTCATTGAACACTGCTGGTAGAAATACTGTCTGTAATATCATTTACATGTGGGTGGAGCTTTAATAATAAAAAAATAAGCCACTGTTAGTGAGAACACTTACCAAATAAATTACCATAATATTTTGTCATTTAATTTCCATTATCTTTCGTGTTTCTTTTTTTTTTTTTTTTTTTTTACATTATATCTATATATTTTTTCAAACATACTTGAATACGAATGCTCACAAGTTCTATATTTTTTTACATTTTAACAATTTCCGTAGTTCTGGGACTTTCTCAAATCTGTGAATTACTGTTCTCTGAACTCTTCAGTAAATGTCATGCACTTTTTAATGTTTATTCAGTAGATCCAAATATTACTGTGATGCTTATGAAGTAATCAAGGCTACTGTTAAATAACAATATGTCCTATAAATCATATCTTCCACATATTGTAAATAGCTAGCAAATAGCAGGGGTGAAGTACTGCAAAAACAATTATGATTGTTGAGTTTTATTGGTTTCTTTATTTAGGTTAAATTTATTTTTAGTGATTAGACTTTGGAAAATTGTCAGAAACACTTAATTTGTGATATGATTATGGTTTTTTTGTACAGGGAGTCTGTAGGCGTCTGTCACTGTGTTTCTTTGGCACAATAATACACAGCTGTGTCTTCAGCTCGCATATTCTTTCCTTGCAGTGTTATTGTGTTACTGGAAGTGTCTCTGCTAATACTGAACTTGCTTTTCAGGGAATCCTTGTAGTACAAGACTCCATTACTCCAGATGACTCCAATCCACTCCAGAGCTTTTCCTGCAGGTTGACGAATCCAGCCTGTTTCCTCACTTGTAACTGAATATGAGACTTTACAGTTGATAGTGAGAGTGGCATCAGGACGGACAGTCAGAGACTCAGGCTGAGTGAGTTCATATGAATCAATACCTGTATCAAATCAAATAATACCTGTTAATAAGAGATCATGATCTTGTAATCAACAAAATGATCTATCAAACAGAAAACAGACTAAACTTACAGGATATGACTGCCAGAAGCAGCACTAAAGATGAAGAGATCATTGTTTGTTTCTCAGCACAGTTTGACTGAACTGAAGTGATTCTTCACTCCCTCTAGTGATCAGATGAATGTGTAAACTGACTCATGTCTGCAGTTTAAATATGCAACAGGAGATTTACATAATCATACAGAGCTTAATGAACTTCACATGCATCACACTGTCCTGGACATTATTTAAAAAGCTTTCAGTTTTGAATTTATTGAGGTCATTATTTTCAGGGATAGAGTCAATGAACAGAAATGTAAACAGTTTGAAGTAATCAAGGCTACAGTTAAATAACAATATGTCCTATAAATCATATCTTCCACATATTGTAAATAGCTAGCAAATAGCAAGGGTGAAGTACTGCAAAAACAATTATGATTGTTGAGTTTTATTGGTTTCTTTATTTAGGTTAAATTTATTTTTAGTGATTAGACTTTGGAAAATTGTCAGAAAGACTTAATTTGTGATATGACAATGTTTTTGTACAGGGAGTCTGTTGGAGTCTGTCACTGTGTACGTCTGGCACAATAATACACAGCTGTGTCTTCAGCTCGCATATTGTTTCCTTGCAGTGTTATTTGTTACTGGAAGTGTCTCTGCTGATACTGAACTTGCTTTTCAGAGAATCCTTGTGTCTGTGCTTCCACCACTCCAGATGATTCCAATCCACTCCAGAGCTTTTCCTGCAGGTTGACGAATCCAGCCTGTATAATAGCTTGTAACTGAATATGAGACTTTACAGTTGATAGTGAGAGTGGCATCAGGACGGACAGTCAGAGACTCAGGCTGAGTGAGTTCATTTGAATCAATACCTGTATCAAATCAAATAATACCTGTTAGTAAGAGATCACAATCTTTTGATCAACAAAATGATGTATCACACAGAAAATAGACTAAACTTACAGGATATGACTGCCAGAAGCAGCACTAAAGATGAAGAGATCATGGTTTGTTTCTCAGCACAGTTTGCCTGAACTGAAGTGATTCTTCACTCCCTCTAGTGATCAGATGAATGTGTAAACTGACTCATGCCTGCTGTTTAAATATGCAACAGGAGATTTACATAATCATACAGAGCTAATGAACTTCACATGCATCACATTGTCCTTGACATTATTTAAAAGTGAAACAGTTTGAGACATTGTGACTGTAAGTAATAAAAAAAATGTAAACACAAGCTAAACACAAAAAAAAATAAAAATGTATTGCTTATATTAAAACATATAGGGCGTTTAATTCAGAAATGTGGACTAGCTGTAAAAAAGTGTACTTTTTTCTATTTTTATTTTACTTTGGTTAAAATGTATTTTATTTCTAGTAGGGCTATCAAAATGAATGCCATAATAATGAGTTTAACACCAAAATCATTTTAATGCACTAATTTTATTTATGCACGATTGACGCAGCTCACATGTTCTGTTTAGGCCTACAGTAGTTTATTTTTATTTTTTAATTCTCAGAAAAAGAAGTAACTGTAAATGTTATTGCATGTTACTGATAGTTTAATCAGGCATTTGTCCATTTCTGGGCACAGTAAGGCACCTGAAGGCCACATGAAGCATCTCTAAAGAAGTATGAAGACTTCAGCTGAGAAACAGCTGCCAGCAGCTGCAACAACCAGAGAGATGAAGAGATCATGGTTTGAGACGAATGAGAACAAGCTGCTTTTGTGGAGAAATATTTAGCATGCTATTCAGCATATTTCAGTATTATATATCTGAATGGTTTTGTTAAGTCTGTAAATTTACTTTGACAATGTAACTCCCAGTGAACATACACTCTACAAACTGCTGGGTTGAAAAACAACCCAATTTGGGTTATTTTGACAACCCATCGCTGGGTCAAAAAGGGACGAACCTTTTTTATGGTTTAAAATTACTACATTGCCAGGCTAAAATTAATCCAAATTGAGGTGTTAAACCTACAAATCTTGCTCATTTTAAAATCACTTTTACACACAAATAATAACTATAAAAAGGTAAATATTTATTAAAAACGAGAAAACAGTCAAAAAGTAAAATGCATCTCAGAAAAAATGCAGAAAAGTATGGCATTAACAGCTACAGAGTTCACAATAAAGCATGAACATTTGTTGAATATAACTTTTAAGATCAAATTTGACTTTTATTGGTAAATTTTATATATTGTATAAAAATATACAAAATCACTATTATACAATGAATGTACAATTAGTTAAGTTCTTTTATGAACTATTCTGGCATGACAGTTCACAAATAAACCACCAAAATTAACACTGATATAATAACATTTAACAGATGAATGTGTGTGTGAAGAATGTGAGCATGTTGTATGAATGACAGTGTAAACTCTTCTACTAAATAACCACCGAACAAGCATTTGGACATTTGTGTTTTTACAAATTATACACTTACAGTTTGTTTCATAGTCCATGAATACAGATCATGCATCACTGTCAATTTTTTCATGAGCTCTTCAGAATTCTGATGTAGTCATGATGAAGCCCCATCAGAAGAGTATGTGACATCTTCTACATCATCCAGGGCAGTGTCCTCCTTTAAAACCACTGCTGCGTCATTTTAGAGGAAAGGACGTTCTTCTTTGACCAGCATTCATCCCAGTCACCGCCTGTTCTTCATCAGTGGCCTTAAAAGAGAAAGACATTTTGAAAAAATAAAACATTTAATCAAACTATCCATTTTCAGATAGAGGTGTATTTCACACACTTAAGGACAGGTAAATAATCTGTTTCATGTTTAATGTCTCGGTCCACAGCGCTCCAGAATGCTATAATGGCAGCACTAGTGTGAGGGCATTAGATATTGTTTTGAATAAATATATTGCTTTCAGAAAACTACTTCTTTACTGAACATTAAAACAGTCATGACATTCACTCATATATTCTCATGTACGTGGAGTGCTGCTCTTTAAAGGGTTATTTCACCTAAAAATGAAAATGTACTCTCCCCCATGTTGTTCCAGACCAATACAAACTCTGCTTAATTTTTTGGAACACAAAAAAATATATATTTTATATTCTCTTAATTTTATGTCCTTCGTTGCTAAGTCATCACCCACAGCGCCGACAATCATCGTGTCAGGACACTGCCCACGTATCGACGAGGACACAAAAAGTTTTATTGCTTTAAATGAATTGTTATTGTCATGGTGTAAAGAACAGCAACAGCTATTTGTTTACTTTATATTTGTTTATACTATTTGTTTAATCTTTTCGTGCTGATGGCTTGCACCCCAGCAGAGTCGGAGCGGAGCTGCTCTCTGACAACATCTCCAGGAAACTTTACTCCATATGACTATAGCAAGCCAATTCTCAAATAACTATTATTATGACTTTTGTTCCAAATGATAGAAGTACTTGCTCTGTCCAATCTATTAAGACTGTGTCTGTTCCCTGAATAGTGAGGTCAAAATATAAATTTAATCTAGGATCTAGAAAAAATCTTATCATGATTAAACCAGAAAAAAAAATGAAAAAAAAATTTGCAAAAAAAAAATCTTAACATTTTGGCTCATAAACATTAGATCACTCACACCCAAAGCAGTTATTGTAAATGAAATGATCTCAGATAATAGTTTTGATATACTATGCTTGACTGAAACCTGGTTAAAACCAAATTATTATATTGGTCTAAATGAGTCTACTCCACCAAACTACTGTTATAAGCATGAGCCACGTCAGACTGGTCGTGGCGGAGGTGTTGCAACAATATATAGTGATATTCTCAGTGTTACCCAGAAAACAGGATACAGGTTTAACTCATTTGAATTGCTTTATTTTTAGAGATATATCTTTGTGTTGCATTACTTTTTATTCTATGTTGTTTAATGGTTTTTAATATAATTGCTTTTTATATGAAATTAGAATAAAATTATTATAAAATATGAAATTGCAGAATATTGCTTAATGTTACACTCTCAAATATGCAAAAGAAATATATTGTGTCTCTTGCTCTGGGTACTGTGTATACAGAATTCCTAAAAGAATTTGCAGATTTCCTCTCAGACCTTTTGGTAACTGTTGATAAAGTGATAATCATCTGATGCATTAGGACTTGTGTTTAATGACCTAATAAACTCTTTTGGAGTCAAGCAAAATGTAACTGGGCCCACTCATTGTTTCAATCATTCACTAGATTTAATTATATCGCATGGAATCGATCTTACTGATTTAGATATCGTACCTCAAAGTGATGATGTTACCGACTATTTTCTTGTATTGTGCATGCTGCGTATCACTGATATTAACTATATGGCTCTGCATTACCATCTGAGCAGAATTATTGTCCCGGCCACCAAAGATAGATTCACTAATAACCTGCCTGATTTATCTCAACTGCTCTGTGTACCTATAAACACACATGAACTTAATGAAAAGACTGGCAACATGGGCACTGTCTTCTCTAATACATTATAAGCTGTTGCCTCCATCAAACTGAAAAGGTTAAAAACATACTGTGCCATGGTATAACATTAATACTCACTCTCTCAAGAAAGAAACTCGTAGTCTTGAGTCAAATTAAGAAAAACTAACTTGGAAGATTTTAGAATTGCGTGGAAAAACAGTATGTCCAGCTATACTGCCCTACAAAGCAAAAAGGCAGTAACTGCATTTTTGGTAAAAAAAAAATTGTTATTGTCATTTTCATGACATTCAAGGCATCCTTTGTTATGTGACAAAACATCTTATCTGAAATGTGTGTCATTTTGGAGAAAAATGGTAGTTGTTTGTCCAGTAACTACTTAGGCTTAAGAAAACACAACTAGATCCTTGTGAACTGGCAAATTATAGGCCTATTTCAAATCATCCATTTATGTATACAATTTTTGAGAAAGTTGTGTCTGCTCATTTGCCCTCCTGCCTGCAAAAAAAAAAAATTATATGTATGAAGAATTTCAGTCAGGTTTCAAGCCCCACCATAGCACAGAAACTGCGTTTGTTTAAATTACAAATGACTTGCTTCTTGAATTAGATCAAGGCTGCATCTCATTGCTAGTTTTACTTGATCTTTGTGCTGCGTCTGACACCATAGATCATTTACAAAACTATACAGGTATTCAAGGTATTCGCTACCATTTTGTTTATTTAAATTGGGAATCATCTTATTTATCACCCTAACATATGGAGTGCCACAAGGATCTGTGCTAGGTCCTCTGCTATTTTCAATATATATGTTGCCCCTTGGTAATAATATTAGAAAATACAGGATTAGTTTCCACTGTTACTACTCAACGAGACCAGATGAAACTTCTAAATTATGTAAGCTAACAGAGTGTTTTAAAAATGTAAAATACTGTATGACCAATAATTGTCTCCTATTAAATTGGATAAGACAGAGATATTACTTATTGTACCTAAAAACAGTACACAGAATCTCTTGGATTACAATTTGCAACTAGACGGATGTACTGATACTTCCTCTACAGTCTAACAGTGGCTACCTATTAAGTTCGGTATCAGTTACAAATTATCATTACTTACCTATAACGCCCTTAATGGTTTAGCTCCTGCATACCTAACTTATACCACGCTACAATCCGACACGCTCCCTAAGGTCACAAAATGCTGAATTTCGGTAGTTCCTAGGATAGCAAAGTCCATTAAAGGAGGTAGAGCTTTTTCGCATTTGGCTCCCAAAGTCTGGAATAGCTTTCCTAATAATGTTCGGGGTTCAGACACACTCTGTTTAAATCTAGATAAAAAACACATCTCCTTTGCCAATCATTCGAATAATGCATCTCATAATTTGTGACTGCAGTTGTATCTGATCAAATGCGCATTATTATTCTTTATCTTGGGTTAAACTAATTAATTTCACTTGGTTGGAACAGCAGCTATGCTAATTATGTCTCTATTTGTTTCTCTGTTTTGCTAGGATTACACAAGCTCCAGTCTGGATCCAGAAAACCTGAGAAGAGATGATGCAAACCTCTCAGAGGACCTCAGATGATGCTAACCCTGAATCAACAAACAGAACTTACAAATATTGCTACAAGTGTGACTGCATCATATAATAATTGTTGTTAATAGTGTTCATAATCTGGTTGACTACGTCTTTTTTACGTTTTTTAGAAAATTAATTTTCTTTTCACCTGACAGTCTCCACTGATAAGCTACTAGAAACTGAATTTTCTGTAAAGTTGCTTTGCAATGATTTGTATCGTAAAAAGCGCTATACAAAAAAACTTGAATTGAACTGAACAACTCCAAAGATGATTTCAGTTCTGCCATGAAAAACACATACAGCAAGCTTTCATGAAATTTAAGCATTTAATCACACTGTTGTTTTATCAAAATGTGAATTAAACAGGCAAGAGACAACAGAAATATTTATTTTCTAAAAACAACTTACATAAATCTCAAAAGAATGATGCTGTCCTATGTCCCAACATCTACAAAAGCAAACATTCTTTTACTATTAGTTAAAAAATAAATAAATTAATTAATAAATTTAAATAAATTTAAAAAAACAGATAACTTGAAATTATGAAGTTCACTTGCCTTAAACTGTCTTTCCCTCTCTTCAGAAGAAGCTGAGAACACCGCCTCCTCTTCAAACAAGCAGGCTTCTGTGTCCTTAATTCCAAAGTTACTTTGGGTTCTGCAAAGTTAAAAGGGAAATCAATGGTTTAAATAAAATATAAACATGTAATCATTCTGTTGTTGCATCAAAATGTGACGTAAACAGGCAGGACACAACAGAAACCTTTATTTTCTAAAAATAATTAACATCAGTCTCAAAAGAATGAAGTTATCATGTCTCTGGCTTTCAACATCTACAAAAACAAACATTATTTTAGTCTTAGTAAAAAAAAAAATATAGCATAATGGAATAATGAAGTTTACTTACATTCTTAACATGACGTGCATACTCTCTTTCACATTGGTGTTCCCAACCGAGCACCACTGGGTTATGATCAATGCCCAATTTTCAAACCAAACTTGGGTTAAAACAACCCAACATCCTACCCAGCAGTCTCAACCCAGCATTTGGGTTGAAAAAACAACCAAGCATTTTTTTTTTGTGTATACAACTGTCATCAAACCTGGTGACCATAAACTCAAACAACATGAATTCTGAGATTACGTGGCATAATACGATGAACTTAATTTTAAATAAGTATTTAATTAAAGTAATCACTGTAACATTTAACCATGCGCACTGTTTAAAGAAGATTTATGTTCATTCACTGTAAGAGTGATTTCATGCTTTCAAAATATAAATAAATATATTTTTTATATTTTGGGGGTTTGATCATTCAAATTATACAGTAACGTACCGTTCTTTGTATTTGATTTTTCTGTTTTCTTGTTCCAGAATGAGTCTGTGCATTAACTGGTGGGGATTTTGCAGTGACTCTGTCTCCAGGGTAAATTGTTATGACAGTTAGTAGTGACAAGTGACTTTTTGAGTGAATATTTGAGTCATTTATCAAACTGATTCATTCAAAAACCCTCCTGAATTATTCAGGATTCAGGAAGTAATTGTTTCACAAAGAAGCGGTGGTTTATTTTGCCTTGACTTCCTTAGGAGTTGTTTTAGTTGACAGAGCGATTAACTGGCAACACTGTGTCTAAAAGTCAAATTACTCAATATCAACTTAATATTAATCAAACTGTTGTATAAAACTGTTTTGTTGTGAATATTATCACAGCTGTGATAACATGGATATTCATACCTACATCCGAATCTCAGCTGTACTCTACTGATAACAACAGTCCTCCTGCTCACGTGATACTGTTTAGTTAGTAATTGTTTGATGCATTTGTCATCTTGAATGTGGTTCAGTAACATGTGGTTCAGGTCAAGAGCCACTGCAGGTTAAAGAACGGCTGAGAACAGATCACATCATTTCACAGTTTACATGAGTAAATCAATCACAGCTCTGTGAACACACAGAATCAGTGTTGTATTGGAAACACGTGAAATTTTACATTTTTAATTACAACCTAACAAAGGTAGAATGTGATTATAATTGAATATTTCTATGTGATGGAATGCGGTTGATCAGTCAATATTCATCACCATATGTGAATGAGGAAGTAGTTTTTGTATTGCTTTGACACTGAACTCATTCACTGTGACTCTCTAGCGCAGTAATACACAGCAGTGTCTTCAGTCTTGAGGCTGTTCATCTGTAGATACAGTTGACTGCTGGAATCATCTCTGGACACTGTGAACCTGCCCTGAACTGACTGAGAATAGGAGATTGGAGAACTAGCTGTGCTGATATATGCAATCCACTCCAGTCCTTTTCCAGGGCTCTGTCTGATCCAGTGTAAATAAAGACCGCTGAAAGTAAATCCAGTTATTGTACATGTAAGTTTGTGAGACTCTCCTGGTTTTTTAACCACTGCTTCAGACTGAGTGAATGTCTGACAGTCACAACCTGTGGAAAAAGAAACAATATAACATGTAAAGAAAGTATATTGTTACATTTTTTTATGTAACGTAAAGTATATTGTTACAGTTTGTGGTGACTTACGTGGTAAAACGTTCAGAAGTACAAATAAAATACACTTTTTAAGCATGGTGTATGTTAAGTTTAAACCAGAAAGATAGCCTTAGTTTCCAGAGTTCAGATGTCTGTTCAGATCACAAAGATGAACTGTCACATTTAAAGAAGTAAGCTGATTTGCATATTCAAATCACAGAACTGATTATATAAAATGCTGACACATATTTGGACCAGATAAAGATTTTTGTGGTTAATGTTTGATCTATACAAACAGACCATTATTTTGCTATAATTAAATAAATGCCATCTTTGTGTTGCATTTCTTTTCATTCTATGTTGTTTAATGGTTTTTAATATAATTGCTTTTTGTCTTAATATGAAATATCAATATTATCAAATATGAAATTGCAGAAAATTGTCTGACAGTATAAATTCACTTGATAGATTACTGCAGTCTGTTGGTATTTAAGCAGGCGGCTCACATCTCTTATAGACCTCCTGACTCACATCACACAGACAGAATAAACACTTCAGTTCATTTACTGACACAGATCTGACGATCAAACCCTCAATGCTGATCAAACCGTGCTGAAACTACTGAGACAACAGTAAAACTTTGCTCTCTTCTAATGGGATGAAAATGATGCAAAATATAAGGGATTTTACTGACTTTCTGTTGACTTTCTGATTATAGTGCTTATTTATTTTATCTAATAGTTTTGATTATTTTATTAGGAAATTGTTGTGTTGATGAAGATCATTGAATATCAGTTCAAGGAAAAAGCATGATAAATACTGTAATGTCAGTATGAAGATGTTCCCTTTCGAAGGGAACTTCGACAATACGTCAATGACGCTATGGGGAACGCCTCAGGTGTGACAGCTGTCTGAAATCAAATATCAACTCACAGCAATCATGCTGACCGGCGACAGCCGTGAATCATCAGCTTGAATGATGAGCGTGCGACCTGGATATAAAAAGGGCGCCTTGAAACCATGACAATATCCTTTTCATCTTCAGGGACCTTTTTGTCTGATTTAAACGTCTGCTTACAGCGAAGAAATGAAACGCACATCTAAGGCAAGTCCTAAAAGTTTTGTGAAATGTGCTGACCCGTGCCCAAGATATTTGTCGCCGGGTGACACTCACGAGATGTGTGTGTACTGTTTGGGTGAAGAGCACGCACAGGATGCTCTTGAGGGAGCATCCTGTGCATATTGTGAGCGTTTTCCTATGAGAACGCTCCGGTCTCGTCGGGCTCTCTTCTCGAGGGAAGAGAGTTCAGCGTCTGGTCCTCGCGGATCAGGTCCCGCTCGTGCCGAGGCAGAGCGGCGACGCGCTTCATGGGGCTCCCAGATGGAGCTCGCTGACAGTCTCGAGAGGGGCGTTAACCTCTCGGACGCGTCATCGGCTGACGAGAGTGAGCTGCAGGTGGATGACGGAGACTTTTCTCCTACTAATACTGCAGCGAGTGCTCTTCAGGCCGGGCAAGAGATGGCTGAGGAGGATGATTTAGATCCTCAACCTCGTCAGCCATCCTGCCCCGTGTACGCAGAGCTGGTGGAAGTTATGGAGCGCGCCACTGACAAATTTCAGTTGCCATGGCGGCGCGCTCAGGGAGAGATCGTTCACAGTTGTTTGGATGATCGGTTTCTCCCTGAACATAGACCACCAGCTCAGCAGAGCCTTCCATTCCTTCCTGATCTCCATTCAGAGATCGAGAGGGCATGGAAGAAACCGTACTCTGCCCGTATTCATCGACATCAGCGGGGCAACTTCGCTGATGTTGAGGGGATCGGTGAGTACGGTTATGTGTCCATGCCGCCCGATGAAGAGACGTTTGCGAATTATCTTGTTTCTGGGCAGGTGTCGACACTAAAAGCTCCGACTCTGCCATCCAAGCCCCTTAAAGCCACGGCTCGCTTGAATGGCAGAGCGTACACGGCAGCAGGTCAGGCTGGTGCTGCCCTTCATACCATGGCAGTGCTCCAAGCCTACCAAGCTGACCTGCTGCAGGATCTTGACCAGGGGGCAGGGCTGTCCCCTGAGGCAGTCGCTGAGTTGCGCCGGACCACAGATTTGTCCCTCCGGGCCACTAAACAGACTGCTGCCGCGATCGGCCGATCGATGGCGGCGATGGTGGCCACAGAGAGACATCTGTTGATATCTGCTGATATCGGGGAGAAAGAAAAATCCCTTCTCCTTGATTCACCAGTTTCGCCTGCTAAACTTTTTGGCACCTCCGTTGAGGCGGTGGTTGGAAAGTTTAGGGAGGCGAAGGCGCGCTCAGCTGCATTTAAGACCTGTATACCTCTGAGATCCGGGCCCCAGCCCAGGCAGGCGGGAGGACCTGGTCCGTCTTGGTCTGAGGACCGTAGGCAGGACCAGAGGTCTAGTGTCGCCTCTCGTGCCCCCCCTCCATGGAGGAGTAGGACACAGAGGAGGCGGGCCTCCCGCAAAAAGAGGGACTTAAGGGAGGTCATTCAGCACAAGCGCTGCAACACTCAGCGGAAATAGGGTTTGATCTCCCTGGAGGGCCTTTTCTACCAGCCCTCTCCCTCTTCTTGACTCCCCAGGCGTTTACGTTACACCAGCCCTGGGAATGGGCCTTATGATGAGAACTATGTTCTGATGGCCCACCATAGCAACTGGTTGATGTGAGCGCCTCTTTTAGGCGTGTAAAAGTGGTGGACCCCAGATTCATTGAGAACTCTCTGGCGAGTCTTCACTCCGCACGCCGCAGGTGAACTTTTGGTTTGTAAAATTCTGTGTGTATAACTAACACTGATTGTATTTCTCTACAGACCCTGTTCCCTGTATAGACCTAGGGGGTCATTCTTAGAGGAGCAATTAAAGTATGGACTTTAGGGCCCTGAAGCCTCCCCCAGTTGGTGGCTAGAACGAATTAGGAAGAAGCTCAAAGAAGATTTGGCTTCTGTGCTGAGTATGTGATGGCCTTCCTGTCATAACATTTTATATGCGTGGTGGGCAACCGCTCATTTCTGTTTAGCCTTAGGGCTATTAGCCACCCAGAGGGTAGAGTAGTTGGTCTTCCTAAAAAAAAAAAAAAAACTTTTTTGCTTTAGGTTTAGACTGACGCTGGCACTTCAGATAGATCTTCAGATAGATGTCCTGCCTATCGGTTTGTGACATTGGTATCCTGAGTACTCGCTCCCCTGATCTCTGTTGGGTTTCAGTAGGTTGAGTGTTTTCACGGCCTCTCAATCAAGTAGGCTGTGGCTCCTCCGAGCCCTCAGGTAGATCTATGCTTGTAGGTCGGACCCCATCCGGGCCGCCTCTGTAGCTGGCCTAGGCTATGCTAGGGATTTTGGAGGCGTGTTGCTAAGTATAGCTGCCCACATTCATTATGTGTTAGGCTTCCTCCCCTTGATTTCAGCCTCCTCCCTTAAATGGGAGTTGTTGGCCAAGGCCCGCCCCTTTCTCTGCATTCAGGGGTGATAGAGTAATGCAGGGTGGTAGCTGAGGTAGGATCAGTCTGGCAGGGTTAGGCCATCTTTCGCTCTGCGAAGTGAGAGTTTGTCAGACCCTGCCGAACAGAGATGTTTTTGGGCCTCTAGAGCTGGCTCCACTCAGCCGTTGAGCTAATCGCTTGACCGATGGGTTGAAGTGGGTTGGCTTGCAATTTAGCCCCCCCGCTCCCCTAGGCTGGGCGCAGGACAAATCCCTGTCACCCTTTGGAGCCACTTGCAGGCCTGCTCCCTGTCTAACATTGCAGGGGCATATGGTTGTTACTCCACGCTAACTCGGGGTAGTTTTGAGTAGTCCATTCTCAGCTCTGTATGTATCTACCTCACACCACGATGGCTCCGGTTGAGCAGGGAATGCTAAACTACATTTCATTCCGGTTTTTGAACTCCGCTCCCTTTGAAGCCAGAGCATTGCCATGGGCTGACACCTATGCATTTAGTAGGTAGGCCCCTAATGGGGCCTCCACTAGGCAGAATGGCGTAAGTTGTACTCCCCTGCTATAAGGGTATTGCTATTTGCTGAGTACACTGCCTCTGGCAATGTGATTAGGTACCAGGATGCTGTAGCAACAGATTTCTGCCGCGAAGGCTGCACAGTTGGGTAGTAGGCCCCAGCAGGCCTCCTTGACGGAATAGCCCCCAATAGGGCTCCTAGGCCAGCTCACCTTCGGTGGTTGGCCCTGGTAGTTCGGGCAGAAGGCTCACTGCTGATTAGTAGGCCTTAACAGGCCTCCTCTGACGTGGGTCGCAACATTGTGGAACATACACTTGGACAAAACTATAGGAAAAATTTTTAATAGTATGGTTCCAGCAGTGTTCATTAAAGTAGCAGAATAGACTCGCTATCAGCTAGCAGGCTGGAGTTGAATTCCCGCTTCTTTGAACTGTCAGGTAGTAGGCCTCATAAGGCCTCCCTGAAGGCAAAGCCCCAAAGACAGTCAACTGGACTGCCAGTCTGGCTCACTATCAGCTATGGTTTTCAGGTAGTAGGCCTCTCCAGGCCTCCCTGAAAGTAAGCTTTCCTGCATTGTGTTTATCAGGTAGTAGGCCTCGCTAGGCCTCCCTGAAGTTGAGCTCCCACATACTGTGGTTGTCAGGTAGTAGGCCTCACCAGGCCTCCCTGGAGTTGAGTTCCAAATGACTTTCAGTTTCCACTTAAGGTGGTTATCTGGTAACAGGTAGTAGGCCTCTCTAGGCCTCTCTGTAGGTGAACTCCCACATATTGTGGTTATCAGATAGTAGGCTTCACCAGGCCTCTCTGAAGGTGACATACTGTGAGCTCCCACATACTGTGGTTGTCAGGTAGTAGGCCTCTCCAGGTCTCCCTGGGAGTAGTTTCACGGTGATGCTGGGTTTTGTAAGCTAGTGGCCACTTACTTTCAGTTTAGCAGTCCTTATCAGGCAGCTACCGGAGGTGAGTTTGCGCCCTGGCTCGGCTCAAGTTTTTATTCTCTGCTACGGGTTCCCTCCTGGAACCTTTTTATCCTGCTACAGCCTGGTTGCCTACCAGGTAGATCTTATGCTCCCCTCACTGAGGGTCAATTTGAGTATGTGGTCTCCTAGAGAAACTCCCCTCGCTGGCAAGGGTTGTAAAGCACTATGCTGAGTCATACTCTCCAGGATATCCCGTCTCTGAGATCCGGGCCGAGTGATTCACTGCCTGCTCCGCAGTTCCTCGGGCTGGATGCCTTCCTAAAGGAAAGTGTCCAGAGGCTCTGTCTTCGGACAGACAGGAAGTGGCCAGTCTGTAGTGTCTTATGTAGTGACACCAGGTCAGGCCTGCCTGGTGGCATTTCAGGTGGTACATTCCCCTGAATAGTGACTGGCTGGGGTTCCCTCTGGTTCCCTAGCCACATTCCCTAGAAGGGACCCCTTCTAAGAAGTTGAAGTTGTGGTCCTAGGCCCTTGAGCAGGCCCAGGTAGACCTTTCACTAAACTATGTTTATGGAGGTTTTCTGTGGTATCATATAGCTTGGGCTATGACCGTAGGGAGTGCTGTCACTGACAGCCCTGTGTGACCTGAGGGTGAGTGGTTCTAGCGTTCATTGAATTGCTGGTTCTGACAGTTGTCACTGCCATTGGGCATGCACTCCCTTTAGCATGGCGGCGTGGGTATTTCGTTCCCCATAGCGTCGTTGACGTATTGTCGAAGTTCCCTTCGAAAGGGAACGTCTCAGGTTACAAATGTAACCTTGGTTCCCTGAGAACAGGGAATGAGACAATACGTCTCCCAGCCAAACAGTCCCTTCAGACGAAAGGATATTGTCATGGTTTCAAGGCGCCCTTTTTATATCCAGGTCGCACGCTCATCATTCAAGCTGATGATTCACGGCTGTCGCCGGTCAGCATGATTGCTGTGAGTTGATATTTGATTTCAGACACCTGTCACACCTGAGGCGTTCCCCATAGCGTCATTGACGTATTGTCTCGTTCCCTGTTCTCAGGGAACCAAGGTTACATTTGTAACCTGAGACGTTTTTGTACAGGGAGTCTGTTAGAGTCTGTCACTGTGTACGTCTGGCACAATAATACACAGCTGTGTCTTCAGCTCGCATATTGTTTCCTTGCAGTGTTATTGTGTTACTGGAAGTGTCTCTGCTGATACTGAACTTGCTTTTCAGAGAATCCTTGTAGTATAAGCTTCCATCAGTCCAAATGATTCCAATCCACTCCAGAGCTTTTCCTGCAGGTTGACGAATCCAGCCTGTACGCTCACTTGTAACTGAATATGAGACTTTACAGTTGATAGTGAGAGTGGCATCAGGACGGACAGTCAGAGACTCAGGCTGAGTGAGTTCATATGAATCAATACCTGTATCAAATCAAATAATACCTGTTAATAAGAGATCATGACATTTAGAAACTGTTAACAATCTTTTGATCAACAAAATGATGTATCACACAGAAAATAGATTAAACTTACAGGATATGACTGCCAGAAGCATCACTAAAGATGAAGAGATCATGGTTTTTTTCTCAGCACAGTTTGACTGAACTGAAGTGATTCTTCACTCCCTCTAGTGATCAGATGAATGTGTAAACTGACTCATGCCTGCTGTTTAAATATGCAACAGGAGATTTACATATTCGCACAGAGCTAAAATTTACATGCAACAAAAATATTAATGGTAGGCTTCATATGATTTATTGCTCTCATTAGAGACTCTAAGACATGTTTTGTTCAGTATTTTAATTTTTTTTATCTACTTGACATGAATCAATTTGACATAATGTTCTTCCCCAACAATTCTTTTTAAAGGCTTGAAATAACTGATAAAACTTATGACAGCAACAATAGCAGTAGTTCAGTAAACGTTTCTTTTGGAACTGCACTAGAAGGTTTAAAGGCCTCTATTGCAAGTTGTGCCATGAAAACAAATGTCACTGTAAAATAATTAACCACTAACACAAATCTACACATAGAAAAACACACACATTGTGTTAAAGGAGTCAGAGCCTTTGTGCTGTCATGTTTAAGCTTTTATAGTGAACTTCACTGCATATTTAACAGCATATTTTCATCAGGCTGTGTTTTATAGATTTTTTATTCTCTGCTGCCATCTGTTGAACTCTAGTGACATCAGAGAAAACAGTCAGTGTGGTTTTTGTTCAGCTGTACAAGACCTTTGTGTCACAGTGAGTCTCTTGCACAATAATACACGGCTGAGTCTTCTGCTGTCAGGCCTGATAGTTTCAGATACACCATACTCTTTGAATTATCTCTGGTGATTTCAGTTCGACCTTTGAAGGATTCAGAGTAGCCATAGCCACTGCCGCCCATCCACACAAGGGGTTTTCCAACTTTTTGTCTCATCCAGTGCATGTTCCAGCTGCTAAAGCTGAACCCAGATCCTCTACAGGACAGAGTCAGAGTTTCTCCAGGCTTCTTCACAGTTGTGCTTTCAATGGACTCCATACTTTGACATTTTATGCCTAAAAAGAAGATTGAAAATACTGATTTAAGTTGGAATCTGTATTCCCGTAGATCTGATAATAGACATGTGAAAACTCACGCTGTAGGCTGAATGAGAGCAGCAGTAAGCAGAGTGTATTCTTCATCTTGACAGTGGTGATGTAACACTTCAGATCCAGTCAGCAGCACATAAATACTAAACAGATGTCCAGAGTTGTTTTAATTTGCATTGGGGGGGGTGGGGGGGGGTCACAAAGTGCAATTATGACTGAAGGATCAAACTATTAAAGAACGATATGACAAACCATCACCAGTGTACGAGCATAGCAGTGTAATTGCTCCTTTAAAAAAATATATATAATAATAAAGGTTGCAAAGGGGGTTTTCACAGTAATTCCATAGAAGTACCATTTTTGGTTCCCCAAAGAACCTTTCAGTGAACATTTGTTTAAAGAACCATTTTTTGGCTCAGTATGAAGATTGTTTTATCTAAAGATTTTTTTTTACTAATAAGGAGCCTTTTGTGGAATGTAAAGTTTCCGTGGATGTTAAAGGTTCTTCGTGAAACTGATGACAATAAAGAACCTGATGTTGTGACGGCTAATTATAATTAAATTATTATTAAATTAAATTCTTCTTTTTTTTTACAAAATAGCCTCAAAAGATTGTAAAAATATTATTATTAATAAGTTCAGGTAAAAATGGAAAAAGGATAAATGGGTGGTGTATGTATAATATAGTTGATCTCTATCAATACATTCACAATATTCGGTGATATGTGATATGCTCTTCCCTGAGGTTCTTTTTTGAGCTGTGGACACTGATAAATGTAAATGTAACTTCAGGTGATATAGTGCTGAAAAAATGTTTGGTGAATTACATCAGAGATTATACATTTCAGTAAGCTGCAATTCACATTTCAGCATAACATCTGATATCATACAATATCTAGTAAAGACTAAAAGATGATCCCCTGTTTATTCTGAGGCAGCTACAGCTTATACTGTGCATGTGCACGAGAGATTTGCATCATGGAAATCCTCTCTCTTCACAAACAAAAGCATGTACTCTGATTTGATATTTTGCTTCATGCATTCATATTTATCCCTGCAGACAACTGCAGCATATTTCAAAAACAAAACTGCACTGCACAGACAATACTAAGTAATAGCAGGAAATTAAAGGCAGAACTCAAATTAGCGCTCAAACAACATGTAGCCTGTTGTTTGAGCGTTAATTTGAGTTCTGCCTTTCATTTCCTGCTATTACCACTATAATATGCTTAGAAAGTATACACACACAACAGATGTGAGGTTATGTATGAGGTTTACATACTTTGCCTTATTTGTCATTATATAAGAAAAGTATAAAATCAAGCACACAATGTTTTACCACATTAAAGGAGCATGACATACTCACCCATAATTCTGATTTAATGTCAGTATAGGGGCCTACTGAAGGGTTGACAGTGTTATAACCCAAGAAACAGTCATTACAATGAAACATAAATAGCAAAACTTGCAGCTCTGGCTACATGAACAGCTATATGATGCAATCTTCTTTAGTTTTGCATAAAATGTATTATTTTCTTGTTTTGTGTGCTGCTTATTATTAAACATTGCATTCATCTGTACATATGTGTCTTATCATTGAATGTTTGTTCACGAGAAGTATACTGACATTTACCTTTTCACATACAGAGTATTAAATAGTTAAAGCTCTTTGATGCTATGCTACAGAATTAATTCACTTTTGTGTTGATCCAGTGCTAGACTTGACTGAAAAAAGGACCTTATGTGTGCATTATATTGCATGTACACACATAAACAAAGCTTATATAGTTGTCATGCATTTAAAGATTCAAAACACTTATTACACTTATTAGAGTGAATTAGAGTGTTTGAAAGTAATATGAATCTTGATTGTCTTTTTAAGTTTTGAAAAGTTTAAAACAAATATTTTGACTGTATGAGTCGCTGTGTTTCTGTGATTGTGTGTCACTGTGTAGTGGACAACGTCTAGTGTTCGACTGCAACCTACTGACACAGAAGAGAACTGCAGTTTTACAGTAAAAGTGTGTCTAGACCAGTTTTTGAATCATGTTGCCACATACATTAGTATCACTGTGAGTCCTCTTCTGTCAGTCCAGACAGTTTCAGATACATCATGCTTTTCATCTCTGGTGATTTCAAGGCTCTTGTCTGTCTCTCTGTCTCACACACTTTATTAACTCACAGTTTAAGTTGAACAATATTAGTAATGCGGGTATATTCTTCATCTTGTGAATGTTTATGACTCTACAGCTTCATTCAGTTCAGCGGGATATTAATACTTGCAGCCTGTCATAGATTCTTTTGAATATGCATAATGAGGAAATGATAAAAGATTACTGAGATTATCGTTTACATTTACACAGAGGATAACCAGAATCCAGCGCTTATTAATATCTATTACATTGATCTGATCTTTTGATGTTTGATTAGTATGAAATATTTAAAGCTACAGTCTTTATTTAGTTTTTATTCACTCCAAGCCTAATATAAACTATAATGTTTGTGATATTAACTTTATCTCGTGACAGATGAGAACTGCAGTTTTACACCACAAGTTTATTTGTACAACACTGTGCTTGTCTTGCACAGAAATACACAGCTGAGTCCTCTTCTGTCAGTCAGACAGTTTGAGATACACCATGTTTTCTTTAACTGTCTCTAATTTCTATTCATCCTTTAAAACTTTTGGCATAGTCTTGTCCTTGTCCGCTACTCCAAATACGGCCCATCCACACCAGTGCTTTTCCAGGTTGCAGGTTCCAGTAGATTTTGTGGTACAACTTAAACTTTAATCAGATTTGATTTAAATGATTTGCTCCTTCATCAAATTAACTTATAACATTCTAACTATTAAACTACAAAACTACTCTTTACTATGACAATACCAACATTTATAACTAGCTAGCATTATTATAAAAGAGATTCATTTTAATTTTTTCATTTAATAATATCTAGACTGTGTGAAAGATTTTTAAACCATAAAAATAGACTTCACTATCTGAAATAATGAAAAATAATTATATTTTATAACTTTATTAACAATATTGTACATTTTTTATAAAGAAAGTACACTAATATCTGGGTCATTTTTCTGAATACTTAATAAGCATTTATGAGTATTTAATCTGGATCTGAACTAAATCAGTAATTAGTATTAGTGAGGATAGCATAAAGCTGTTTATTTGTGTGCCGAGTGTTAGAGTGGTTTCTGAACACTGTGTCACGGTGAGTCTCTGGCGCAGTAATACACAGATGTGTCCTCAGTCTGCATATTCTGTCCTTGAAGAGTCACTGTGTTGCTGGAAGAATCTCTGGAGACTTGAAATCTACTTTTCAGTTTATCACTGTAATATGTGCTACCGCTACCACATATGTATCCAACCCATTCCAGAGCTTTTCCTGCAGGCTGCCGAATGAAGCCAGTGCAGTAGCTGTCAGTCACTGTATATCCAGAGAGTTTACAGGACAGTGTCAAAACCTGACCAGGACTTAAGACCATAGAATCAGTCTGGATCAGTTCAACACAGTGGACACCTGAGGGGGAAAATATGGTCAGTATTATGTATAACCATGAGTGTTTTAATATGCAGTATCTCTAAAGAAGCTGTAAAGACTTACGAGAAACAGCTGCCAGCAGCAGCAACAACCAGAGAGATGAAGAGATCATGGTTTGAGACGAGTGAGAACAAGCTGATTCTCTTCATCTTAAAACTCAAATAAAGAGGAGGAGAGATATATTTGCATACAATACTGCATATGCAACCCCAGTAAATGAGTATCTACATTTATTTCTTTCAGAAGACAGCATTGACCTCTGTGACAATAACAATATAACACATTTAAATCAACTAGATATTTGTTTTTTCTTATATATTCACTTAAGGTCATACATATGTATCAGCAATCATGGCATTTAAATAGCTTATATTCTAGGTAAATATAGGTAAATATTGGCCAGTATATCATCGTGTAGGATAAGATGTCTTTGGTCTGTTTCTTTGGCTCAGAGTTGTCTTGTGCTGCAGCGCCATCTGCTGTTACTGTTGTTATTATTTTATTATAATTAATCTAATTATCCTCCCTGGCCTGTTTTTGTACAGCTCAGTGCTCTTCTGCATCATTGTGTGTCTCGCACAGTAATATACAGCTGTATCTTCTGTTGTCAGACCAGAGAGTTTCAGGTACACCATGCTGTTTGAATTGTCTCTAGTGATCTCTATTCGTCCCTCTACACTTTTAGCATACACTGTTTTACTGGCGTCATACCAGATAACCCCCATCCAGATGAATGTTTGTCCTGCTGACTGTCTGATCCAGTGCATGCCGTACTGTCCAAAATCAAATCCAGATCCTTTACACGAGAGATTCAGAGTTTCTCCAGGCTTTTTGGTGACAGGACTTGATGGGATGGACTCCAAGCTCTGACTGTTTACACCTTAAACAAAAATATATATAATGGCCTGTCAGCATTATCATATATACAGTACATCTATTAATCTATTAATGAAATCTGAAGCCAGAATTAAATATTATTACACAGACAAACAGACTGTCTATACATACTAGTAAAACACATCAGGAGAAAAAATAAGAATGAAATGTCTGCCATTTCAAATGATGCAGGAAGGTCAACTTCTACAATCTCATTGAACACTGCTGGTAGAAATACTGTCTGTAATATCATTTACATGTGGGTGGAGCTTTAAAATGTATAAAATATGCCACTGTTTGTGAGAAAAGTATTGAATATCCTTCTTTCATTAAATTTAATTTAATTTCCATTTAAATAATCTTTTCTTCTTTTTTAAATTATATCTGTGGGGAAAAAAATTGGTAATATTGTTTTTTTTGGCTACTGTTAAATAACAAGATGACCTGTAAATCTTATCTTCCAGATATTTTAAAGAACTAGCAAATAGCAAGGGTGAAGTTGTGTTGGTGAAATACTGCAAAGATTTATGATTGTTGAGTTTCATTGGTTTCATATTGTGGTGCAAATTATTTTTAGTGATTACACTTTGTGATCAGAAAGATTTAATTTGTGATATGATCAATCACCTTTATCTATATAGTGCTTTAAACAAAATACATTGCGTCAAAGCACTGAACAACATTCATTTGGAAAACAGTGTCTCAATAATGCAAAATGATAGTTAAAGGCAGTTCATCATTGAATTCAGTGATGTCATCATCTCAGTTCAGTTTAAATAGTGTCTGTGCATTTATTTGCAATCAAGACAATGATATCGCTGTAGATGAAGTGACCCCAACTAAGCAAGCCAGAGGCGACAGCGGCAAGGAACCGAAACTCCATCGGTGACAGAATGGAGAAAAAAACCTTGGGAGAAACCAGGCTCAGTTGGGGGCCAGTTCTCCTCTGACCAGACGAAACCAGTAGTTCAATTCCAGGCTGCAGCAAAGTCAGATTGTGCAGAAGAATCATCTGTTTCCTGTGGTCTTGTCCCGGTGGTCCTCTGAGACGAGGTCTTTACAGGGGATCTGTATCTGGAGCTCTAGTTGTCCTGGTCTCCGCTGTCTTTCAGGGCAGTAGAGGTCCTTTCTAGGTGCTGATCCACCATCTGGTCTGGATACATACTGGATCCGGGCGACTGCAGTGACCCTCTGATCTGGATACAGACTGGATCTGGTGGCCACGGTGACCTCGGAACAAGAGAGAAACAGACAAATATTAGCGTAGATGCCATTCTTCTAATGATGTAGAAAGTACGGTGTTATGTGAAGTGTTTCTGTTTCCAGTTTACCTAATTAATGCAGCCAAAAAATCCTTTAACGGATTTGGATATTAAAAGCATATTAGTATGTTTATGTGTAAGCCAGATTAAAGAGATGGGTCTTTAATCTAGATTTAAACTGCAAGAGTGTGTCTGCCTCCCGAACAATGTTAGGTAGGTTATTCCAGAGTTTAGGCGCCAAAATTTGAAAAGGATCTGCCGCCCGCAGTTGATTTTGATATTCTAGGTATTATCAAATTGCCTGAGTTTTGAGAACGTAGCGGACGTAGAGGAGTATAATGTAAAAGGAGCTCATTCAAATACTGAGGTGCTAAACCATTCAGGGCTTTATAAGTAATAAGCAATATTTTAAAAACTATAAGATGTTTGATAGGGAGCCAGTGCAGCGATGACAGGACCGGGCTAATATGGTCATACTTCCTGGTTCTAGTAAGAACTCTTGCTGCTGCATTTTGGACTAGCTGTAGTTTGTTTACTAAGCGTGCAGAACAACCACCCAATAAAGCATTACAATAATCTAACCTTGAAGTCATAAATGCATGGATTAACATTTCTGCATTTGACATTGAGAGCATAGGCCGTAATTAAGATATATTTTTGAGATGGAAAAATGCAGTTTTACAAATGCTAGAAACGTGGCTTTCTAAGGAAAGATTGGGATCAAATAGCACACCTAGGTTCCTAACTGATGACGAAGAATTGACAGAGCAACCATCAAGTCTTAGACAGTGTTCTAGGTTATTACAAGCAGAGTTTTTAGGCCCTATAATTAACACCTCTGTTGATATGATGATGGTGTTTTTGTACAGGGAGTCTATTAGCGTCTGTCACTGTGTACGTCTGGCACAATAATACACAGCTGTGTCTTCAGCTCGCATATTCTTTCCTTGCAGTGTTATTGTGTTACTGGAAGTGTCTCTGCTGATACTGAACTTGCTTTTCAGAGAATCCTTGTAGTCTGTGCTTCCATCACTCCAGATGATTCCAATCCATTCCAGAGCTTTTCCTGCAGGTTGACGAATCCAGGCTGTACGCTCACTTGTAACTGAATATGAGACTTTACAGTTGATAGTGAGAGTGGCATCAGGACGGACAGTCAGAGACTCAGGCTGAGTGAGTTCATATGAATCAATACCTGTATCAAATCAAATAATACCTGTTAGTAAGAGATCATGATCTTGTAATCAACAAAATGATGTATCACACAGAAAACAGACTAAACTTACAGGATATGACTGCCAGAAGCAGCACTAAAGATGAAGAGATCATGGTTTGTTTCTCAGCACAGTTTGACTGAACTGAAGTGATTCTTCACTCCCTCTAGTGATCAGATGAATGTGTAAACTGACTCATGTCTGCTGCTTAAATATGCAACAGGAGATTTACATAATCACACAGAGCTTATGAACTTCACATGCATCACATTGTCCTGGACATGATTTTAAAAGCTTTTAGTTTTGAATTTAATGAGGTCTTTATTTACAGGGACAGAGTCAATGAGCAGAAATGTAAACAGTTTGCAGACATTGTGACTGTAAGTAATAAAAAAAAAATTGAACACATAGAAGTGACAAAAATAAATAATTTATTGCTTATATTAAAACATATAAGGCATTAAATTCAGAAATGTGGACTAGATGTAAAAATGTTTAACTTTTTTAACATTTTATTTTACTTTGGTTAAAATGTATTTTATTTCAAGTAGGCCTGTCAAAATTAATATGTTAATAACAAGTTTAACGCAAACACATTTTAGAGACACTCATTTTATTTGTGCGTGATTGAGCTCGCATGTTCTGTTTAGGACTACAGTATTTTATTTACATTTTTTCCTCAGAAATGGAAGTAACTGAAAATGTCATTGTGTGTTTGTAATTTTAATATTTTAGCTGTAGGTCTATGCAGCAAAACTACAGAGCTTCCAGTAGTTTATTTTACGGAGCTGTAAACACGGTATTCTCCGACTGAATGCAATCGTTGACGAACATCCAATTCATATATCAAACTAGGCTATATGTTATTAAATTATACACATATAGCCTATCAGATTATTTTATTAAAAGTTTAGTGTTTGTGTTTATCATGTTTTTTTTTATTTTTATTGCATTTTCAAAATTACTTTCAGAATTATTATTTTTATTATACCCTTTTTTTTTTTTTTACTGTGGTGTTGTGAAATCTTAACATTTATAAGCATGTGTTACAAGAAATACAGTTATGTATTTTTGTACACCAGGACCTGTCTATGTCCTTTAGCTAGGATAATATGCATGAATATCTCATTGGTCTACATTTCTACATGTTCTCCCTGTTACTGATAGTTTAATCAGGCATTTGTCCATTTCTGGGCACAGTAAGGCACCTGAAGGCCACATGAAGTATCTCTAAAGAAGCTATGAAGACTTAAGAGAAACAGCTGGCAGCAGCTGCAACAACCAGAGAGATGAAGAGATCATGGTTTGAGACGAATGAGATTTTGCAGTTCAGCATATTTCAGTATCTGAATGGTTTTGTCAAGTCTGTAAATATAATTTGACAATATAACTGTCTGTGAAAATATACAACTATCATCAAAGCTGGTGACCATAAGCTCAAACAACAAGAATTCTGAGATTATGTGACATTATACGATGAACTTTATTTTAAATAAGTATTTACTTCAAGTAATTACTGTAACATTTATGATTAGGAACCATGCACACTGTTTAAAGCAGTTTGTTGATTCACTGTAAGAGTGATTTCATGCTTTCAAAAGAGAAATAAATATGATCATTACATGTTTGATCACTCACATTATACAGTAATGTTCTGTTCTTTGTATTAGATTTGTCTGTTTTTCGTGTGTTTTCTCATTCCAGAATGAGTCTGTGCATTAACTGGTGGGGATTTTGAAGTGACTCTGTTTCCAGGGTAAATTGTTGACAGTTAGTAGTGACAAGTTACTTTTTGAGTGAATCTTTGAGTCATTTATCAAACTGATTCATTCAAAAACCCTCTTGAATTATTCAGGATTCAGATAGTAATTGTTTCACAAAGAAGCGGTGGTTTATTTTGCCTTGACTTCTTTTGGAGTTGTTTTAGTTGACAGAGCGATTAACTGGCAACACAGTGTCTAAAAGTCAAATTACTCAATATTAACTTAATATTATTCAAACTGTTCTGGTGTGAATATAACCACGGCTGTAAAAACACACATCTTCAAACCTACAGCCAAATCTCAGCTGTACTTTACTGATAACAACATCCTCCTGCTCACATGATACTATTTAGTTAGTAATTATGTGATGCATTTGTCATCTTGAATGTGGTTCAGTAACCTGTTTAGGTCATGAGAACTGAGATTGAGAATGGATCACAGCATTTCACAGTTTGCATGCATAAATCAAGCATGGCTCTGCTAACACAAAATCAGTGTAGTATTGGAAGCACATGAAATGTAATACTGTACATTTTTATTAACAACCTAACAAAGGTAGAATGTGATTATAATTGAATATTTCTATGTGATGGAATGTGGTTGATCAGTCAATTTTCATCACCACATGTGAATGAGGAAGTAGTTTTTGTATTGCTTTGACACTGAACTCATTCACTGTGACTCTCTAGCGCAGTAATACACAGCAGTGTCTTCAGTCTTGAGGCTGTTCATCTGTAGATACAGTTGACTGCTGGAATCATCTCTGGACACTGTGAACCTGCCCTGAACTGACTGGGAATAGGAGATTGGAGTACTGTACGTGCTGATATATGCAATCCACTCCAGTCCTTTTCCAGGGCTCTGTCTGATCCAGTGTAAATAAAGACCGCTGAAAGTAAATCCAGTTATTGTACATGTAAGTTTGTGAGACTCTCCTGGTTTTTTAACCACTGCTTCAGACTGAGTGAATGTCTGACAGTCAAAACCTGTGGAAAAAGAAACAATATTAAATGTGATGAAGTATATTTAAAAAATGTTGTACTGTTGTTGTTTGTGGTGACTTACATGGTAAAACGTTCAGAAGTACAAATACAATACACTTTTTAAACATGGTGTATGTGAAGTTTAAACCAGAAAGATAGCCTTAGTTTCCAGAGTTCAGATGTCTGTTCAGATCACAAAGATGAACTGTCACATTTAAAGAAGTAAGCTGATTTGCATATTCAAATCACAGAACTGATTATATAACATGCTGAAACATATTTGGGCCAGCTATTATTAGAGATAAATGTCATTGTTGTGTTGCATTACTTTTCATTTTATGTTGTTTAATGGCTTTTAATATGAAATATCAATATTATCAAATATGAAATTGCAGAAAATTGTCTATGACAGTATAAATTCACTTGATAGATTACTGCAGTCTGTTGGTGTTTAAGCAGGCAGCTCACATCTCTTATAGACCTCCTGATCTGACGATCAAACCCTCAATGCTGATCAAACCGTGCTGAAACTACTATACCTCTTCTGAGACAACAGTAAAACGTTGCTCTCTTCTAATGGGATGAAAATGATGCAAAATATAATGGATTTTACTGACTTTCTGTTGACTTTCTGATTATAGTGCTTATTTATTTTATTGTTTTGTTTATTTTATTAGGAAATTGTTGTGTTGATGAAAATCTGTGAATATCAGTTAAAGGAAAACGCATGATAAATACTGTAATGTCAATATGAAGATGTTTTTGTACAGGGAGTCTATTGGAGTCTGTCACTGTGTTTCTTTAGCACAATAATACACAGCTGTGTCTTCAGCTCGCATATTCTTTCCTTGCAGTGTTATTGTGTTACTGGAAGTGTCTCTGCTGATACTGAACTTGCTTTTCAGAGAATCCTTGTAGTACAAGTCTCCATCATAGTAGATCACTCCAATCCACTCCAGAGCTTTTCCTGCAGGTTGACGAATCCAGTCTGTATGCTCACTTGTAACTGAATATGAGACTTTACAGTTGATAGTGAGAGTGGCATCAGGACGGACAGTCAGAGACTCAGGCTGAGTGAGTTCATATGAATCAATACCTGTATCAAATCAAATAATACCTGTTAATAAGAGATTGTGATCTTTTGATCAACAAAATGATAAATCACACAGAAAACAGACTAAACTTACAGGATATGACGGCCAGAAGCAGCACTAAAGATGAAGTGATCATGGTTTGTTTCTCAGCACAGTTTGACTGAACTGAAGTGATTCTTCACTCCCTCTAGTGATCAGATGAATGTGTAAACTGACTCATGCCTGCTGCTTAAATATGCAACAGGAGATTTACATAATCATACAGAGCTTTTAATCAAATTTACATGCAACAAAAATATTGATGCTAGGCTTCATATGATTTATTGCTCTCATTAGAGACTCTAAGACATGTTTTGTTTAGTATTTAATTTTTTTTATATACTTGACATGAATCAATTTGACATAATTTTCTTCCCCAACAATTCTAATTCTTTTTAAAGGCTTGAAATAACTGATAAAACTTGTGACAGCAACAATAGCAGTAGTTCAGTAAACGTTTCTTTTGGAACTGCACTAGAAGATTTAAAGGCCTCTATTGCAAGTTGTGCCCTGAAAACAAATGTCACTGTAAAATATTTAACCACTAACACAAATCTACACATGAAAAACACACATTGTGTTAAAGGAGTCAGAGCCTTTGTGCTGTCATGTTTAAGCTTTTATAGTGAACTTCACTGCATATTTAACAGCATATTTTGATCAGGCTGTGCTTTATAGATTTTTTATTCTCTGCTGCCATCTGTTGAACTCTAGTGACATCAGAGAAAACAGTCAGTGTGGTTTTTGTTCAGCTGTACAAGACTTTGTGTCACAGTGAGTCTCTTGCACAATAATACACAGCTGAGTCTTCTGCTGTCAGGCCTGATAGTTTCAGATACACCATACTCTTTGAATTATCTCTGGTGATTTCAGTTCGAGCTTTGAAGGATTCAGAGTAGTCATTGCTGCTGCCGCCACTATTAACACGTCCCATCCACACAAGTGGTTTTCCAGCTTGTTGTCTGATCCAGTGCATGCTCCAGCTGCCAAAGCTGAACCCAGATCCTCTACAGGACAGAGTCAGAGTTTCTCCAGGCTTCTTCACAGTTGTGCTTTCAATGGACTCCATACTTTGACATTTTATGCCTAAAAAGAAGATTGAAAAGACTGATTTAAGTTGGAATCTGTATTCCCGTAGATCTGATAATAGACGTGTGAAAACTCACGTTGTAGGCTGAATGAGAGCAGGAGTAAGCAGAGTGTATTCTTCATCTTGACAGTGGTGATGTAACACTTCAGATCCAGTCAGCAGCACATAAATACTAAACAGATGTCCAGAGTTGTTTTCATTTGCATTGGGAGGGGGGGGGGGGGTCACAAAGTGCAATCACGACTGAAGAGTCAAACTATTAAAGAACGATATGACAAACCATCACCAGTGTAGGAGCATTTTAAATTGGTCATTTAAAAAAAAAATATATATATTTTATATATACCCCCTTTGCAACCTTTATTATATATATATATATATATATATATATATATATATATATATATATATATATATATATATATATATATATATATATATATATATATATATATATATATAATAAAGGTTGCAAAGGGGGTTTTCACAGTAATTCCATAGAAGTACCATTTTTGGTTCCCCAAAGAACCTTTCAGTGAACATTTCTTTAAAGAACCATTTTTTGGCTTATTATGAAGATTGTTTTATCTAAAGACTCTTTTTTACTAATAAGGATCCTTTTGTGGAATGTAAAGTTTCCGTGGATGTTAAAGGTTCTTCGTGAAACTGATGACAATAAAGAACCTGATGTTGTGACCTTGAAACATAGTGATTTTTTTACTCTTAATTAAAATAGAGAGTCTATTTTCTAATGATAATGGCTAATTATAATTAAATTATTATTAAATAAAATTCTTCTTTTTTTTTTAGAAAATAGCCTCAAAAGACTGTAAAATTATTATTATTAATAAGTTCAGGTAAAAAGGAAAAAGGATAAATGGGTGGTGTATGTATAATATAGTTGATCTCTAACAATACATTCACAATATTCGGTGATATGTGATATGCTCTTCCCTGAGGTTCTTTTTTGAGCTGTGGACACTGATAAATGTAAATGTAAATGTAACTTGAAAAAAAAAATGTTTGGTGAATTACATCAGAGATTATACATTTCAGTAAGCTGCAATGCACATTTCAGCATAACATCTGAATTTATACAATAACTAGTAAAGACTAAAATATGATCCCTTGTTTATACTGAGGCAGCTACAGCTTTGATGAGACTAACAGCTCTGGCTATATGAACGCTATATGATGCAATCTTCTTCATTTTTGCATAAAATGTATTATTTTCTTATCATTGTCTGCTGCTTATTATTAAACATTGCATTCATCTTTACATATGTTTCTTATCATTGAATGTTTGTTTTCACAAGAAGTAAACTGACATTTACCTTTTCACACACAGAGTATTATATAGTTAAAACTCTTTGATGATATGCTACAGAATGAATTTACTTTTGTGTTGAACCAATGCTAGACTATATTGTATGTACACACACAAATAAAGCTTATATAGTTTCCATGCATTTAAAGATTCATAACACTTGTTAGATTTATTAGAGTGAATTAGAGTGTTTGTGAAATAAATATGAATCTTGATTGTCTTTTTAAGTTTTATCTATTACATTGATCTGATCTTTCGATGTTTGATTAGTATGACATTTTTAAAGCTACAGTCTTTATTTAGTTTTTATTCACTCCAAGCCTAATATAAACTGTAATGTTTGTGATATTAACTTTATCTCGTGACAGATGAGAACTGTTTTACACCACAAGTTTATTTGTACAACACTGTGCTTGTCTTGCACAGAAATACACAGCTGAGTCCTCTTCTGTCAGTCAGACAGTTTGAGATACACCATGTTTTCTTTAACTGTCTCTAATTTCTATTCATCCCTTAAAGGGGGGGTGAAATGCTCGTTTTCACTCAATATCCTGTTAATCTTGAGTACCTATAGAGTAGTACTGCATCCTTCATAACTCCAAAAAGTCTTTAGTTTTATTATATTCATAAGAGAAAGATAGTCTGTACCGATTTTTCCCGGAAAAACACGACCGACTGGAGGCGTGACGTGTGGGCGGAGCTAAAGAATCACGAGCTCCAGTAGGCTTTTGCGTTGACAGCGTTTGGAAGCTGTGACATTACCGTGAGGAAAAAAACATCCAAAACAAACCATGGCTAACAGTCAGATTCAGCCGTATATTTATGATCCAGAATCAGATCCCGAGGCTGAAACTGAACGAGAGCAGCAGCAGCAACGACTCGCTCCGAGCGGGACTCGAACCCGGATCTCCGGCATGGGAGGCGGACGCACTAACAAGAAGGCAGAGATATTTGAAGCAGTTTTACTCACCGCCTGCGGTTCCAACACACGATTGTGACCCTTTTTTGTTGGGACTGCATTATCCTTAAGAAATAAATGCATGAAATAGCATTTCACCCCCCCCCCAACCCCCTTTAAAACTTTTGGCTTAGTCTTGTCCTTGTCCGCTACTCCAAATACGGCCCATCCACACCAGTGCTTTTCCAGGTTGCAGGTTCCAGTCGTATAAAACTACTATTTACTATGAAAATACCAACATTTATAACTAGCTAGCATTATTGTAGTAAAATAGATTCATTTGAATTTTTTCATTTAAAAATATCTAGACTGTGTGAAAGATTTTTAAACAATAAAAATAGACTTCACTATCTGAAATAATGATTATTTTCTTACTTTTATTACTTAACAATATTGTAATTTTTTTATAAATAAAATACACTAATGTTTAAGGTAATTTTCATGAATATTTAATGAGCATTTATGAGTATTTAATCTGCATCTGAACTGAATCAGTAATTAGTATTAGTGAGGATAGCATGAAGCTGTTTATTTGTGTGACGAGTGTTAGAGTGGTTTCTGAACAAGACAGTAGCTGCTCTGTGTCACTGTGAGTCTCTGGCGCAGTAATACACAGATGTGTCCTCAGTCTGCATATTCTGTCCTTGAAGAGTAACTGTGTTGCTGGAAGAATCTCTGGAGACTTGAAATCTACTTTTCAGTTTATCACTGTAATATGTGTTACCATCACCACATATCTCTCCAACCCATTCCAGAGCTTTTCCTGCAGGCTGCCGAATGAAGCCAGTGCAGTAGCTGCTGTCAGACACTGTATATCCAGAGAGTTTACAGGACAGTGTCAAAACCTGACCAGGACTTAAAACCATAGAATCAGTCTGGGACAGTTCAACACAGTGGACACCTGAGGGGGAAAATATGGTCAATATTATGCATAACCTTGAGTGTTTTAATATGAAGTATCTCTAAAGAATCTGTAAAGACTTACGAGAAACAGCTGCCAGCAGCAGCAACAACCAGAGAGATGAAGAGATCATGGTTTGAGACGAGTGAGAACAAGCTGCTTCTCTTCATCTTAAAACTCAAATAAAAGGAGGAGAGATATATTTGCATACAATTCTGCATATGCAACCCAGTAAATGAGTATCTACATTTATTTCTTTGAGAAGACAGCACTGACCTCTGTGACATTAACAATATAACACATTTAAATCAACTAGATATTTGTTTTTTCTTATATATTCAATTAAGGTCATACATATGTATCAGCAATCATGGCATTTAAATAGCTTATATTCTAGGTAAATATAGGTAAATATTGGCCAGTATATCATCGTGTAGGATAAGATGTCTTTGGTCTGTTTCTTTGGCTCAGAGTTGTCTTGTGCTGCAGCGCCATCTGCTGTTACTGTTGTTATTATTTTATTATATTTAATCTAATTATCCTCCCTGGCCTATTTTTGTACAGCTCAGTGCTCTTCTACATCATTGTGTGTATCCTGCACAGTAATATACAGCTGTATCTTCTGTTGTCAGACCAGAGAGTTTCAGGTACACCATGCTGTTTGAATTGTCTCTAGTGATCTCTATTCGTCCCTCTACACTTTTAGCATACACTGTTTTACTGGCGTCATACCAGATAGCCCCCATCCAGATGAATGTTTGTCCTGCTGACTGTCTGATCCAGTGCATGCCGTACTGTCCAAAATCAAATCCAGATCCTTTACACGAGAGATTCAGAGTTTCTCCAGGCTTTTTGGTGACAGGACTTGATGGGATGGACTCCAAGCTCTGGCCGTTAACACCTAAAACAAAAAAATATAATGGCCTGTCAGCATTATCATATATACAGTACATCTATTAATCTATTAATGAAATCTGAAGCCAGAATTAAATATTATTACACAGACAAACAGACTGTCTATACATACTAGTAAAACATATCAGGAGAAAAAATAAGAATGAAATGTCTGCCATTTCAAATGATGCAAGAAGGTCAACTTCTACAATCTCATTGAACACTGCTGGTAGAAATACTGTCTGTAATATCATTTACATGTGGGTGGAGCTTAAAAATGTATAAAATATGCCACTGTTTGAGAGAAAAGTATTGAATCTCCTTCTTTTATTAAACTTCATTTAATTTCCATTTAAATAATCTTTTTTTCTTTTTTTATATTATATCTGTGGGGGAAAATTTGGTAATATTGTGTCTTTTGCTACTGTTAAATAACAAGATGACCTGTAAATCTTATCTTCCAGATATTGTAAAGAACTAGCAAATAGCAAGGGTGAAGTTGTGTTGGTGAAATACTGCAAAGATTTATGATTGTTGAGTTTCATTGGTTTCATATTTCTGTGCAAATTATTTTTAGTGATTAATTACACTTTGGAAAATGATCAGAAAAACTTAATTTGTGATATGATGATGGTGTTTTTGTACAGGGAGTCTGTTGGAGTCTGTCACTGTGTTTCTTTGGCACAATAATACACAGCTGTGTCTTCAGCTCGCATATTCTTTCCTTGAAGTGTTATTGTGTTACTGGAAGTGTCTCTGCTGATACTGAACTTGCTTTTCAGAGAATCCTTGTAGGCTGTGCTTCCATCACTCCAGATGATTCCAATCCATTCCAGAGCTTTTCCTGCAGGTTGACGAATCCAGTCTGTATGCTCACTTGTAACTGAATATGAGACTTTACAGTTGATAGTGAGAGTGGCATCAGGACGGACAGTCAGAGACTCAGGCTGAGTGAGTTCATATGAATCAATACCTGTATCAAATCAAATAATACCTGTTAATAAGAGATCATGATCTTTTGATCAACAAAATGATGAATCACACAGAAAACAGACTAAACTTACAGGATATGACTGCCAGAAGCAGCACTAAAGATGAAGAGATCATGGTTTGTTTCTCAGCACAGTTTGACTGAACTGAAGTGATTCTTCACTCCCTCTAGTGATCAGATGAATGTGTAAACTGACTCATGCCTGCTGCTTAAATATACAACAGGAGATTTACATAATCATACAGAACTACTGATCAAATCTACATGCTACAAAAATATTCACGTTAGGCTTCATATAATTTATTGCTCTCATTAGAGATTTTACATAATTATCTTCTCCAACAACTCAAATTCTTTTTGAGGAATTTGATAACTGATAAATTGTATTCATAAAATACTTTTGATGGCGACAATAGCAGTAGTTCAGTAAGCATGTTTCTGTTTAGGTTTGAAAAAAATGCTGAAATGGGATATGATTCATAAACATATTATTTAATTATTATATCATTATTTTGTCTTATGAGTTATTTTGCTGCTGTTAGAGTCTGTGCCAACTTAAAGTCAATTTTTTTGTTTGTCGCTGTAAAATATTTAACCACTACCACAAATCTACACATCAAAAAACACACATTGTGTTAAAGGAGTCAGAGCCTTTGTGCTGTCATGTTTGAGCTTTTATAGTGAACTTCACTGCATATTTAACAGCATATTTTGATCAGGCTGTGTTTTACAGATTTTTTTATTCTCTGCTGCCATCTGTTGTCAATAACCAACAACAACAGCAGCAGCAGCGTAGGAGATCTACTCCACCAAGACCAAATACATTAACATTGTCATAACCATTACCATGCTAAAATCTATAGATTTTGTTTGATACTGTAACAACCGCATGAAGTTCAGGGAAGGCAGAGACCAGCACACTCAGATGGCAGTTAACACACAATACTTTATTACATGTTAAAACATAACACCATCTCATAAAACACGTTACCCCCCTTTTTACAGGCCAAGATTGGTCCACATGCAGAACGGACAAGCTCACGTCAGGCGAGGAGGATACACAGGAAATCTTCAATTATCAGTTTATGGGTCCATATGCAGAGCAGACGAGCTCACCTCAGGCGAGGAGGATACACGGGAAATCTTCTCCAGTGTCTGTATTATTTAAACAGTTACCAGTTACATCGGTCACAAGCACTCCTAGCCCAAACTGTCTAACACATTTACCCCATCACTGACTGCCTATCTTCAACGCCGGAGATATATCCCGAGCGGCCGTCTAGCATTTCCCCACAAGTGAGATTAAATAATCATCATCTCCTCCCACATCAGCTGTACACTTTAATTGAATTAAGCAACAACCATTCATTTAGATTAAGGGGCCGTGTACATTAATCACACCTAAAGTCCAATTATTCCCTTCTTTTCATTACAATACTTTTCTTTCTTATGCATGTAACGCACTATAGCTGTCTTTCTATCTCTGGATGTTTTTGTGCATGCCTCTTGTTGTTTTGTGTCACTGTGACTCTCGTGTGCAGTAATACACGGCTGTGTCTTCAGTCTGCATGTTTTGGCCTGTGATTGTCACAGTGCTGCTGGACGTGTCTCTGGATATACTGAACTTGTTCTTTAGTTTTTCACTATAGTCTGTGCCTCCACTGCAGCAAACTCTTCCAATCCACTCTAGTCCTCCAGAAGCTTGTCGTATCCAGTTTGTGCAGTAGCTACAGCTAGACAGTGAATAGCCTGAGACTTTACAGGAGAGACTCAAAGGTTGGCCAGGCTTTAGTTCTTTAGAGTCTGGCTGAGTGAGTTCAATACTGTAGACACCTGGAGAAAGAAGCATTCGAGTTCAAAACAATGTTAAATATGAAAACTAATAGCAGCATTGTAGTGTTTCCTGATAACATACTTGGTGTTGCAGAAAAGAGCAGCAACAGAATCCACACAGTCTGTGCACTAAATATGCAGAATAATTAGCCTGTGTATGTGCACATCTATAAATAAGGATGAGTCATGAAAGATTTGCATAATGGAAATCCACTCTCTTCACAAACAAAATAATGTACTCTGATTTGATCTTTTGCTTCATGGATTCATATTCATCCCTTCAGACAACTGCAGCATATTTTATAAAGAAAATTGCACTGCACAAACAAAGACAACATATTGTTTGAGAGCTAATATTAGTTCTGCCTTTAATTTCCAGTTATTACCACTATAATATGTTTATCTAGAAACTATATGTACACCGCAGATGTAAGGTTATGCCTGGGGTTTACAAAATTTGCCCTTTTTGTCTTTATAGGACAAGTAAAAAAACAAGCACACAATGTTTTACCACATTATATGAGCATGACATACTTATCCATAATTCTGATTTAATGTCAGTAAGGGTCTAACGAAGGGCTGACAATACTATATTTCAGTTTAGTAAATAAATATTATGTGTATCTACAGTTTATAGACTTTGGGGCTTTTAAAAATAAATATTAAAAACTTAGTGTCAGGTCTGGCTGAGTGTCTGTGTTTCGGGAAGAGACAATGAACATTTTAAATGTGTCACTTCTGTCATAAAACCAACACAGTTTTATACAGCAGCCTGTCATACCCAGTGAACATAACTCAGAAAAGGTGATTTTAATGGCAATAATAATATTATAAGTTAAAGAGTCATACTTTAAAGAGGTGTTGTATAACAGATGTCTGTATGAGCTTTTAAAGGAACAGTGAACTGTAAACATCAAAATTATCTCATTATTTACTCACCCTCACATCCTCATAAACCTGTATGTATACATATGGATGTATTTTTCAAAAGTTTCTGTCCATATAATAAAACAACATTGAATTGACACTCACCTGAATTGAATTGTTTTTTTGTTTTTGTTTTTACATTTTAACAATATATTATTTTGATATATTAATATATATTATATACAATATATTATATACAACAATATATTATTTTTAAAGATGACTGTATGTTTATAAGTACAGATAGCAGACATGTAATTACTATGAAAATATACCATTCAAAATCATCAAACATTATTTGATTTTTGTTTAAAAAAAACACATCATAGGTTTTATTGTAGACCACTGCTGTGGCTATATATTTGCTATATATTATGATCAAATGGCAATTAGATGTCATGTAAAATATTCTTTTGTGTTTTTACATTCACAGGCAATGAACAGGAAGTACAGGAGAGATGTCAAAGGAGCAAAGAAATTCAGCCGCTGTGCTCTTGCTGCCAATATTTGTGCCATCATCACAACCATCTTCACCATTATTGTTAACAATTATAACACATTTCAATCAACTTGATATTTGTTTTTTTCTCATATATTAACTTCATGACATATGTATGAGCAATCATGACATTTAAATAGCAAATATTCTAGTTAAATATAGGTAAATATTGGCCAGCATATCATCATGTTGGGCCCAGGGAGGGAGAAACATCCTCATCAGGTGTAACGTTAGGCCTTGTGTCCAGCTGTCCATCAAGCCGAGGTTTTTTGCAAAAAAAATTAAGAAAGGAGCTCTGCGACATATTGCTAGCTAGCAATGTGCAATCAAAAATTATCTGTTTATGTCATAGACTGCTGGGGTCACAGTCAGCTGTATCTTAAACTGTGTTCCGAAGATAAAAGGAGGGCTCACTGGTTTGGAACGACATGAGGGTGAATTTTGCTATTTGGGTGAACTTCACCCTTTTATCTCTTCAAACGTACTTGAATAAGAATGTTCTCAAGTTCTATATATATATATATATATATATATATATATATATATTTTTTTTTTTTTTTTTTTTTTTTTACAATTTCAGTAGTTCTGGGACTTTTTTCAAATCTGTGAATTACTGTTATTTGACCTCTTCAGTAATTTTCATACACTATTTAATGTTTATACATTCATTAAGTCCAATTATTATTGTGTTTATGGCTACTGTTAAATAACAAGATTAATCGTATCTTCCACATATTGTAAAGAACTAGCAAATACTGTAGCAAATAGCCAGGGTGAAGTTGTTGTGTTGGTGAAGTACTGCAAAAATTGACGATTGCTGAGTTTTATTGGTTTCTTTATTTTGGTGCAAATTATTTTTGTGATTAGACTTTGGAAAATTATCAGAAACACTTGATTTGTGATATGATGATGGTGTTTTTGTACAGGGAGTCTGTTGGAGTCTGTCACTGTGTTTCTCTGGCACAATAATACACAGCTGTGTCTTCAGCTCGCATATTGTTTCCTTGCAGTGTTATTGTGTTACTGGAAGTGTCTCTGGTGAAACTGAACTTGCTTTTCAGGGTGTCCTTATAGTATAAGCCTCCACTATACCCAATCATTCCAATCCACTCCAGAGCTTTTCCTGCAGGTTGACGAATCCAGCCTGTAGCATAGTCAGTAACTGAATATGAGACTTTACAGTTGATAGTGAGAGTGGCATCAGGACGGACAGTCAGAGACTCAGGCTGAGTGAGTTCATATGAATCAATACCTGTATCAAATCAAATAATACCTGTTAATAAGAGATCATGATCTTTTGATCAACAAAATGATGTATCACACAGAAAACAGACTAAACTTACAGGATATGACTGCCAGAAGCAGCACTAAAGATGAAGAGATCATGGTTTGTTTCTCAGCACAGTTTGACTGAACTGAAGTGATTCTTCACTCCCTCTAGTGATCAGATGAATGTGTAAACTGACTCATGTCTGCTGTTTAAATATACAACAGGAGATTTACATAATCATACAGAGTTATGTTCTTTAATACCTGTTGGAAAAAAAATTTAAAAGGGCGTTCAGATCAGTGATTATTAACAAGTGCCATTTAAATCTGCAAGAAAATGTAATATTAAAAATTTATGTTCCAAAAAACCTAGACTAAGAAATATTAAAACTGCAGAGATGTTGTAGTTTTTAGGACAGAATTTGAAGAAGCAGTTCGACCCTCCCTCTAGTAATCAGATCAAATGGTTCATGCCCCCTGGTTAAATATGAAACAAAAAAACTAAATAAACATATTCACATGAATTAGTTTTTGTTTTGCCTCAAAACCATAATTAATCAACTCAGTAGGCTAAGAACATTTTAAATAGCTCAATCTTAAAAAATAAATGTTGCATTTTTGTGTTTAAAATGGGTTTTTCACAGTATTACCATAGAAGAGACATTTTTTTGTTCACCAAAGAACAAACTTTTTTTTCCTGATAACATACTTGGTGTTGCAGAAAACAGCAGCCACAGAATCCACACAGTCATGATGTTTAATGTTTCCTCTTAAGTGTGCATGCAGCATAATTAGCCTGTACATGTGCACATCTATAAGTAAGGATGAGTCATGAAAGATTTTCATCATGGAAATCTTCTCTCTTCACAAGGAAAATAATATACTCTGATTTGATCTTTTGATTCATAAATTTATATTTACCCCTGCAAACAACTGCAGCATATTTAATGAAGAAAATTGCACTGCACATACAAAGCCTACATGTTGTTTGAGAGCAAATTTGACTTCTGCCTTTAATTTTCTGCTATTACTACTATAATATGCTTATGCAGCAAAACTGTCAAATCCAGTACAACCGGCAAATGCTGCAAAACCTCCAAGGTCCTCGCAAAGTCCAAGTAAAAGTGAAATACTGTGTTCACCATCTGCAACTGCCTGTTTCTGGGTACAGCTGCATTGAAATACTCCTTAAAGGTAATGAAATTTGTTACAATTAATGACACATTGTAAGCAATGGCTCAGGTCAAACCTGACTCTTCAGAAACCTGGCACTTCAGACATGAGTATTGAGGGTGGAAGAGAGCGCTGTTCATTCACTCCCCCCACAACTCCTGCCAAAACTGAGACTTGAACCTGTGACCTTCAGGTAACAATTCCAACTCTCTGACCATTAGGCCATAGCTACCCCCAAACCACAGCTAAAAATATTTTTTGTGTGTTTTTACATTCACAGGCAATGAATATGAAGTATAGGAGAGATGTCAAAGGAGCAAAGAAATTCAGTCGCTGTGCTCTTGCTGCCAATATTTGTGCCATCATTACAACCACCATCACCATAATTGTTGTTGCTGTTGTTACTGTAATTGTTAAGAATGGATCTGGTGATTATAACCATATATGTTATGTCATTTTAATTTTCACATCCAGTCATTACAATGAAACATCAATAGCAAAACTTGCAGCTCTGGCTATATGAATGACTATATGATGCAATCTACATTTGTCTTCATTAGTTTTGCATAAAATGTATTATTTTCTTGTCATTGTGTGCTGCTTATTATTAAACATTGTATTCAACTGTACATATGTGTCTTATCATTGAATGTTTGTTCACAACAAGTATACTGACTTTTACCTTTTCACACAAAGATTATTATTTAGTAAAAAAAAAAGTGTGACGTGACAATCAGCCAAGTGTGGTGACCCATACTCAGAATTTGTGCTCTGTTTTTAACCCATCCAAAGTGCACACAAACACCATGAACAGTGGGCAGCCATTTATGTTGCAGTTGGGGGTTCAGTGCCTTGCTCAAGGGCACCTCAGTCATGGCATTGCCAGCCCAAGACTTGAACCCACAACCCTAGGGTTAGGACTCAAATTCTCTAACCACTAGGCCACAACTTCACCAGCTCTTTGATGATATGCTACAGAGTGAATTTACTTTTGTGTTGAATCAGCGCTAGACTTCAGATCAGCAGCACATCCTGAAAAAAGGACCTTATGTGTGCATTATATTATATGTACACACATATATAAAGTTTATATAAGCTTATATAGTTTCCAGGCATTTAAAAGATCATAACTAGTACACTTTAATTAGAGTGTTTGAGGAATCTTGATTGTGAATAGACTGTCTCATTAAGTTTTGAGAAGTTTAAAACAAATATTTTGACTGTATGAGTCGCTGTGTTTCTGTGATTGTGTGTCACTGTGTAGTGGACAACTTCTAGTGTTCGACTGCAACCTACTGACACAGAAGAGAACTGCAGTTTTACAGTAAAAGTGTGTCTAGACCAGTTTTTGTATCATTGCCAAATACGTTAGTATCACTGTGCTCGTCTTGCACAGAAATACACAGCTGAGTCCTCTTCTGTCAGTCCAGACAGTTTCAGATACATCATGCTTTTCGAATCATCTCTGGTGATTTCAAGCCTCTCTTTAAAGGATTCTGCCTTATGTCCACTTCCAGAACTGTAGCCCAGACCCATCCACACAAGTGGTTTTCCAGCTTGTTGTCTGATCCAGTGCATGCTACAGCAGCCAAAGCTGAACCCAGATCCTCTACAGGACAGAGTCAGAGTTTCTCCAGGCTTCTTCACAGTTGTGCTTTCAATGGACTCCATTTTTTGACATTGCAGGCCTGTAAAGAGAAAGTATATTTTTTATATAATAAATTAAACAATCACACACACACACACACACACACACACACACACAATAACTCACAGTTTAAGTTGAACAAAATTAGTAAAAAGGGTATATTCTTCATCTTGTGAATGTTTATGACTCTACAGCTTCATTCAGTTCAGCGGGATATTAATATCTGCAGCCTATAGACTCTTTTGAATATGCATAATGAGGAAATGATGAAAGATCAAAGAGATTATCTTTTACACTTACACAGAGGATAACCAGAATCCAGTGTTTGAAGGGCTTATTAACAAAGATTACACTGATTTCAACGTTTAATATATAATCAGTAGGAAATATGCACATTTACAGTAAATATTTAGTTTTTATTTATTAAATTGACCAAGCCTAATACAAACTAGAATGTTTATGAATTATTTTTTATTTTTTTTTATTTTTTTGAATAACCATAGAAATGTATAATGATGTTGATAGAATGTCTGCTTAAATGTTGAAAAAGAAAATACTCTGTGTCACGGTGTAGTGAACTTTATTTGTTGGATTCTACTGCAACCTTCTGTCACAGATGAGAACTGCAGTTTTACACTGCAAGTGTGTTTTTGTATCATTTGCACACAGGTTTGTGTCACTATGCTTGTCTTGCACAGAAATACACAGCTGAGTCCTCTTCTGTCAGTCCAGACAGTTTCAGATACATCATGTTTTTTAACTGTCTCTAGTCATTTCAATTCATCCCTCCAAACTTTTGGCATAGTCTTGTCCTTGTCCGCTACTCCAAATACGGCCCATCCACACCAGTGCTTTTCCAGGTCGCTGTCTGACCCAGTGCATGTCATAGCCACCGAAAGTAAATCCTGATCCTCTACAGAAAAGACTCAGAGTTTCTCCAGGCTTTACCTCTGATACAGAAGAAATGGACTCCAAATTCTGACCTTTCACTCCTATTGAAAAAGAGCATAGAAATAAGAACAGAACATCAGGTATAGTGAATATTTACGGTCACAGTTTGAGATGGTGTAAGGTTTCACACTGTGACACACACTTGTAAAGGCCAGTAAAAACAGAAGGTAAAACAGGTTGTTGCACATATTCAGGGAGGATATCTCATATGAGATCCAGTGGAGAAGGACTGATCACATATATGTGCGACAAATGAAGGGTGGTGACGTCATACATATAGAAAATGACAAAATGGATGTTTCAAAATATACAAACAGGCTAATTTGTTCAATTGTATCAATAGCGGCAATATGTACAGTTAAAATCAAGTTATTCTATTTACATTCTATTAAATATACATTTAGGAATTATAACAACATGATTTCACCTGGTCTAATTTTATATAGTTTTATATACAGTAGTACTGTTCAAATTCATTAATGTTTGACCACTCTATAAGTGGATGACACTGATTTAAAACTGATTATAACAACAACATTTAACTTTAACTGTCACCCCGTCCTGTATACAGGATACCTACATTTACTTCACTATATTACAATGAAATCTAATCTAATCTTGACAAACTATATATCATTGGAAAGGTCTAAGACTCCCAAAAATATATTTGACCAATGTTCTTTGTTAAAAATTATGTAGGAAAAGTAATAGATTAATTTATGACAAGAGTGCACCCTCAAAAATCTACATTATAACAGGAGTTTTGACCTTTGTTTAAAAAAAAAAAGACTTCTTCGTTGCTTTTTTCTCTGTCACATTTTAGAAATCCTCAGAAATTATTTATCAAGTGAAAACTTAAAAAGTCAAAATTCATTCTTTGAAACCCATTTTAAAATCAGACATTGCATTACCATGTAAATGGTACATCATTAACATGTTACAAAATATTTTCATTCATGAATTATAAAAATTTAAGTTTGGAACGTGCACTGCAAAGTCTATGTTCAAAAAATAGTTTTCCCTTTTTATCAAAGTATTCATTATAGCGCAATAAATAACTATTGAAGTAACTTTTTTTTAAAAATAAGCTTAATAATGTAGACGTTTCATAATCATAAAATATTTTAATGTAAAAATGCACCTGCAGGAGAAGGCATATCATTTCACGAACACAGAGACAGCTGTATGTTGATGCAAAAAGAAAGAAACAAATGTCAGCCCACTCTAATGATGAAAATGAAAATTCCCTGGGGCAGGTCCTGAAACCATTTACACCCAAGAGAATGTATGGTCAAAGCTTTTTACAGCTCACTGAAACATTCTTAAAACTAGTGAACCTTTCAAGCGTTAAACCGTCTAGTTTTGTTAGTCAAAACATTAACAGCTGTGCCATGCACCTGTGCATTAGCTTTTTTATTTTCTTTTTCCTGTCAACATTGCATTTTGGGTTTATTTTAATTATTGAATATTTTCATAAAATAATATACATTAAAATCTGTCTCAAAAAACATCAAAATCATAAATTGTGTAAAGAAAAAAAAACATAATTAACATCAAATTAATAAAACTTAACTTTTTAAATGTATACCCAGAATATATGCTTTTTTATTATAATGCAATGCATAAGGGCATCTCTTATAGGCACTAAATGGCAAACATTAAGCCATTTAGCTTGTACATCTCAAAACAAACAAACAATAAATAAGTTAATTAATATCTGAATGACCTTTGTGTTATTTATATGGTTTAAAAGTACACATGGATCAACATTCACAGAAACCAGTAGTGATATCACATGAATCACTTCCTTTCATAATTAGATCACATTCCTGCAGACAAGAAATTAATGTACCTTTTGAAGTATAAAAAATGACCTAATTTTACATCCATATATTAGGGCTTTGCATATATTAAAAAGGTCTTTAAAAATCTTAATTCACCTTCCATAATTTAAAGTCTTTTCTTTCTTTTTTTTACACAAATTAATTCCGAGCCTTATATTCATAGTCTTAAATTCATAAAGTCAGGGCATAACATTTTTTATATATATACATTTTCCAGTATTTTTGTTTTCAAATACAACTATCTAGACATCATTAAATCAAGATACATTTACTTGAATTGCAAGTGTATAATGAAAGCTTAAAAAACTGAACAAAATTAATTGAGTTTCTGGTCAAAACAAGAAATATGGGGTGCATCCCAAGTAATGAAGTTGACATTTATAAACACAATGGCAACTGATTGTTCCTGTTTTGTTTGTTGTTGCTTTTTATCATAAATTAACTTTATTTTTGTACCAGTTTCACACTGATTAAATCTCACTCTGTTGATTGTATCTTGCTTTAAGACTTTTGCACTGATTCATTAGGTAACTTTTATTATATCTATATATTTAAAGTTATATATTTATAGTATATTATATAACTTTAAAGTGTTGCTAATACAACTCACTTTATGATCTTTAGACATTTGCAATAGCCTATTGTGTTTGTTTCCTTCAATATATTCCTTTAATTTTCTTTCTTGGTCTTAAAAAGGTTTTTAAAAAGGTTTCATTAAACCTGCAGAAACCCTGTATGCACAAGCCAATTAGTGCAATAGTTTCAATAACACCCTGTGTTTGAGTCACACATATCGTAGTCTTGCTTTAACAAAATTAGTCTAAAATTGAAGCGGAGCCTGATAAGTGAATTATTGTATGCAAATTCTATATAATTTAAACATTTCGGTATATGAAAATATTTTTCGGAATTACATAAATACACTGTGTTAGATTAAATGTCGCATCTTTGTTTAATATAATATTTATATATCGTTTGCAGTTTTTCCTTGTTTCTGTCGCAATAAACTAAACAGCAGGTTTTTCGGGCTGCAGAATGACTAACGTTATACCAAACAAACTCGACAAACTTGAATTTTCTGAATTAAACGCGAAAACCCGGAACTCGTCTTCACTCTTCACGTGTTACAGTGAAAAACAGTGGGCTGTTCCAGTAAGTGGTGTTTTTAATAGAAAAAGGTACGTTTATAAGATTATTCTCGTTATGTAAAGTTTGTAACACGTGGGTGGTCTTGTAAAGGGCTTCTGGTTTATCATGCACGTTTTATAAATCAGTGCGTTGTCTCGTTAATCTAATGTTGTTCTCTAGTTTCCATTTTATATTGCATTTTTGTGGCATGGCAATAAGCAGAGTACAATAAATACAATAGCGTTGTGTAAAGTATTAGGAAGAGCTGAGAGACAAGCAGTGGTCAAGTGACATACGAGACCAAAAATCTCTGCATCTCTCTTCCTGTATTGATATGCTCGTAAGAAGAAAAGGACATGGCATTTTAATAGAACAAAATAACTTCTCTTACTATGTGAGGCAACTTTTAGCCAAGGAAACGGGAGATAAAACAGAAATGCGGGTAGATTAGATTAAGACTAAATGGGCGAGGCTTCGTGGTCTAGAAGTTGTTTGTCATTTGTGAGGTGCGAAGTGGCCTATAATTTAAATTGTCGTATTGTAACTATCCAGTCTGATTTTTAGCTTCTAAATATATTAAAGTACACCAATGTCGTGTCATTCGTTCATTTATTTTCCAGACAGACAACCTCCGGACGTCAACTGTCTTGTCTGGTTCGTGTTACTTTTCTCAGCGCTGGTCAGAATGAACTAATCACAGTCGTCTTTGATTGCTGTGTAATCATGTGGCAGCTTTGCGTTTGTTTGTGGGGAAACCTATTTAAATTATTGCACTTCAAGTACAATAAATACAAACATGACTGGAGGATTTTGTTTTCAGGGCCTCATATATTGTTCCATGAAAAAAAAAAAAACAGAAATCTCTGAGACATCTGTTAATTAGAGTGTTTTATCTGAAACTCTCATGTTCTAAATGTTGTGTACACTTCCTCTGCAATGTCGAACACAGGTGTTCTCACAATGGAGAGCCAGAAACAGGTGCTGGAGAGGCTGCGGGCTGCTTTCCGCTCAGGTGTGACCCTTCCTGTGCACTTCCGCTTGACTCAGCTGGAGGCCATGATGTCACTGTTTGAAGACAACGAAAACCAGATTTTAGAGGCCTTGCATGAAGACCTTGCTAAGGTATGAGGTCACAGGTTGACAGACACACAAGTACTTTTAAGATCAACGCACAAGTGATGCTTCATTCTCATCTGCCCTGCAGCCCAAGTTTGAAACAGTGCTGTCAGAGATTGAAATAGTGGTGAATGACATTTGCTACGCCATCAGCAACCTGCAAACCTGGATGCAGCCCACTTATGTGGGCACAAACCTGGTGAGATCCACACTAATATATAATTATATCAACTTTATTGCACCTTTAACACATACAGCAGCTATGTATATTTGAACAAAATGCTCCAACGATATTATTCAGCAGAAAACCTTCAAGGGTCTGGTCAATGAGGGTTGAGATTGATCTCTAAAAATGCTTTAATTAGTTTCCTCTCTCCATTTCCCTTGTATTTCAGGCAACAAAGTTGGATGACTGTTTTGTACGAAGCGAGCCGTTAGGTGTTGTTCTGATTATTGGAGCATGGAATTATCCTCTTCATCTAATTCTGTTACCTTTGATTGGTGCAATTGCGGCAGGTACTATCTATATCTTTTTCTGTACAGGGGCGTCATGAACCTAGTTTTTTTTTTTAAAGGGAGCAGCAGTGACAGTTCCCTATCTGTCGGTCACTACGAGTTATGTCGACCGACAAATGGGGTCTCACTTGGGAGGCCAATCATCTCTGATTTTAAGAGAAAACGCCAATGAAATTGGCAAGTGGATTAACACACCTGAGCCACTCCCCGTGCCAGCGGGTATAAATAGGGCGACAGGTGCATCCACTCATTAGATTTTTGCTTCGGAGCCGAGTAGTCGATGAAGAAGATCACTACAAAGCCATTCATCTTTGTTTTTGGTAGAGCTGTTCCTGGTCGGTGTGACGGCGCGTTACAGTGGTGTCCCTGCGAGCGGCGATTCCCCTGGGCGCTTCGGCTAAAAGAGACAGTTCTCTAAAAGAGCAAATCACGGACGATTCGCGTCTTTTTCAAGATGCCGTTTCGTCCGTGTCCTTCTGGATGCGGTCGTTTCCTGTCCTCGGTTGACGGTCACGAGCGTTGTCTGCAGTGTCTGGGCGTCCAACACGCTGAGGCTGCGCTCGTGGATGATTCATGCGTCTACTGTGGGCGTATGAACATGGCAGCGCTGCGATCGCGTCTCTCACTCCTCAAGGGGAGTGCAGCAGACCCCTCTGTCGCCACCCGTCCCGGTCTCTCTGGCTCGAGCAGAGGGCCGCCGGCTGGCGCTCTGGGAGATCTGAGGATCACAGTGAGAGCTTCTCCGCCGGGCCACGCCCCACGGACCTCTCACTCCTCACGCAGCGACTGTCCCGTGCAGCTGCCGATTGATTCTGCTGGGCCGTCTCACAGCGGTCCCAGCGTGTCTTTCGGTGCGCCGCCCGAGGACCAGATGTTGATTGCTGCATCGGGGGATGGGTTATCGACCTCTGAGGATGAAGGTTCGGCGGGGCTGCCCCCCTCGGGTGTTGTCGCTACTGCCGAATCGGACTTGGAGTTGTCGGCCATGCTTGCCCGGGCAGCCGTGAGTATCGGACTGGAGGTGACTACACCGCCCAGTCCCGAGCCCTCACGGCTGGATGATTGGTTTCTCGGCGCGGGACGCGGCTCACAACCTCGTTCTGCTCCGGTGCCTTTCTTCCCGGAGGTGCATGAAGAGGTGACGAAGTCGTGGACGGCCCCTTTCACGGCCAGAAGCCGCTCTTCTCCCTCTTCCATCCTCACCACCCTCGATGGCGGGGCAGCCAGGGGGTACGTAGAGGTTCCCCAGGTGGAGAGGGCGGTTGCGGTGCACTTGTGCCCACAAAACGCCGCCACTTGGAGGAATCGTCCGCGCCTCCCGTCCAAGGCCTGTAAGCTGACGGCCGCACTCGCTGCCAAGGCTTACAGTGCTGCGGGCCAAGCTGCCTCTGCCCTGCATGCCATGGCTATCCTGCAGGTACACCAAGCCAAGGCACTCAAAACCATGCACGAGGGTGGTACCGACCCGGGGTTGATGCAGGAGCTGCGCACGGCGACCGACTTCGCCTTACGGGCAACGAAGGTCACGGCGCGGTCCCTCGGGAAGGCGATGTCCACGCTGGTGGTCCAGGAGCGGCATCTCTGGCTGAACCTGGCTGAGATGAGGGACTTGGACAAAGCGCGCTTTCTCGACGCCCCCATCTCCCAGGCAGGCCTGTTCGGCGACACTGTCGAGGACTTTGCCCAGCAGTTCTCGGCGGTACAGAAGCAGACTGAGGCCATCCAGCACATCCTGCCCCGACGTGTCTCTCCGGCTGCCACCGTTCCGTCGCGGGTAGCGCCTCAGCCTGCTCGTCGCCGTGGGCGCCCCCCTGCGTCCTCTACGCCAGCTCCGCCCCGTGCTGAGAGTTCTTCGAGGCCGGCGCGTCGAGCCCCGCGCAGGAGAGCGGCGCCCCCCGTGTCACTCCCGGCTGCGAAGTCCTCCAGGAAGTCGACCAAGCGGCCCTGACACGGGCAACTCGGAGATGCGGAGAACTGCTCTTCAGGAGATGGCGAAGACAGCGCCACTCCTTCCCCCGGAGGAGGGCCGGGCGGAGAATCCTCAGTTTCTGTTTTGTTCTGTTCCGCCACTGGCCGGACGGCCAGTGGTACCCACATTTTCAATAAAAGAGCAAATTCTCCTTCCTCCGAGTTGCAAGGCTCGTGGCTTGACAATGAGCGACGCACAGCTTCCTCACTCTCACCCACGACGCCCCCTTTCGCCAGCGGCCAAGAGGTCGCGGTTCGGAGACGCAACGCCTCTCCACGCGTCTCTGGCCAGTTCCTCCGGGAACACGAGGAGTGTGGTTGCGATGACCCAGGACGCTGTGCCTTCTGGGCCTTGCGGCACGACTCCCCATCGCTGCACCACTGCGGGTATGTCGACTGTCCCCTTGGTGCCACTTGTACGGTATCTGGGAGCGTGGCTTGCGCTGCCCAACCCGTCACGCTGGCTCATCCGGACGGTTCGACTCGGCTATGCGATTCAATTCGCCCGGCGACCCCCCAAGTTCAATGGCGTGCTCGAGACTTCGGTGGCAGTCCAGGACGCCCCTGTCTTGCGCGAGGAGATTGCTGTCCTCCTGGCGAAGGATGCAATCGAGCCGGTCCCTCCAGCCGAGATGAGGACGGGGTTTTACAGCCCTTACTTCATCGTGCCCAAGAAGAGCGGTGGCCTTCGACCTATCCTGGATCTGCGAGTCTTGAATCGGGCCCTACACAAGCTCCCGTTCAGGATGTTGACGCAGAAACGCATTATCAAATGCGTCCAGCCCCAGGACTGGTTTGCAGCGATCGACCTGAAAGACGCGTACTTTCATGTCTCTATCCTCCCTCGTCACAGACCGTTCCTGCGCTTTGCTTTCGAGGGTCAGGCATGGCAGTACAAGGTCCTCCCCTTCGGGCTCTCCCTGTCCCCCCGTGTCTTCACGAAGGTCGCGGAGGGCGCCCTTGCCCCACTTTGGGAAGTGGGCATCAGGATCCTCAACTATCTCGACGACTGGCTCATTATGGCCCGGTCCCGAGAAGAGTTGTGCGATCACAGGGACTTCGTGCTTCGGCACCTCAGTCAGTTGGGGCTTCAGGTCAACCGAGAGAAGAGCAAGCTCTCCCCTGTGCAGAGAATCTCTTATCTCGGTATGGAGTTAGACTCGGTGAGTATGACGGCACGTCTCACCAGCGAACATGCCCACTCAGTGCTGAACTGCCTGAGTTCCTTCAGAGGCAGGACAGTGGTACCACTGAAACACTTTCAGAGGCTCCTGGGGCATATGGCATCCGCAGCCGCAGTCACGCCGCTCGGATTGCTTCATATGAGACCACTTCAGCACTGGTTACACTCCCGAGTCCCGAGATGGGCATGGCGCCGCGGTACACATCGTGTCACCATCACACCGATGTGTCGCCGCCTATTCAGTCCTTGGTCGGACCTTGCCTTTCTACGGGCCGGTGTGCCCTTGGAACAAGTGTCCCGGCACGTTGTTGTCACAACAGATGCCTCCAACTCGGGCTGGGGCGCGACATGCAACGGGCAGGCAGCCTCAGGGTCCTGGACAGGACCTCGACTGCTTTGGCACATCAACTGCCTGGAGTTGCTGGCAGTGCATCTAGCTTTGCGACGGTTTCGTCCGCTAGTGCTGGACAAGCACGTGTTGGTCCGCACGGACAACACTGCGGCTGTTTCGTACATCAACCGACAAGGCGGGTTACGATCACGCCGCATGTCTCAACTCGCCCGTCATCTCCTCCTCTGGAGTCAGACGTGGCTCAAGTCGCTGCGCGCTGTCCACATCCCGGGGGAGCTCAATCGTGCAGCCGACGCGCTCTCACGACAGCTCACTTTCCCCGGGGAATGGCGACTCCATCCCCAGACGGTCCAGCTGATTTGGAGTCGATTCGGGGAAGCCCAGGTAGACCTGTTTGCTTCCCACGAGTCCTCCCACTGCCAGCTGTACTATTCCCTGTCCCAGGCCCCCCTGGGCACAGATGCACTGGCACACAGCTGGCCTCGGGCTTTACGCAAGTATGCGTTTCCCCCAGTGAGCCTGCTCGCACAGACACTGTGCAAGGTCAGGGAGGACGAGGAACAGATCCTGTTGGTTGCGCCTTACTGGCCCACCCGGACCTGGTTTTCGGAACTCATGCTCCTCGTGACAGCCCCTCCCTGGCGCATCCCCCTGAGGAGAGACCTTCTCTCTCAGGGGCTTGGCACCATTTGGCACCCGCGTCCAGATCTCTGGAACCTCCACGTGTGGCTTCTAGACGGGACGCGGCAGACCTAAGTGATCTGCCCCCAGCAGTGGTAGACACTATCACTCAGGCTAGAGCCCCTTCTACGAGGCAGGCCTATGCTCTGAAGTGGAGTCTGTTCACGAATTGGTGTTCTTCTCACCGAGAAGACCCCCGGAGATGCCCGGTCAGAGTCGTGCTTTCTTTCCTGCAAGGTAGGCTGGAGCGTGGGCTGTCACCCTCCACCCTGAAGGTGTATGTGGCTGCCATTGCAGCACATCACGATGCAGTGGACGGCCGGTCCCTGGGGAGGCATGACCTGATCGTTAGGTTCCTGAGGGGTGCCAGAAGGTTACATCCTCCTAGGACACCCCTGATTCCCTCCTGGGACCTCTCTATTGTCCTGGCGGGACTTCAGAGGGGTCCCTTTGAGCCGCTGGATTCGGTTGAGCTGAAGTTCCTGTCTCTCAAGACAGCGCTCCTGATCGCGCTCACTTCCATCAAGAGGGTCGGGGACCTCCAAGCATTTTCGGTAAGTGAAGAGTGCCTTGTGTTCGGGCCGGCCTACTCTCACGTTGTCCTGAGACCCCGGCCTGGATACGTGCCCAAGGTTCCCACCACTCCCTTCCGAGACCAGGTGGTGAACCTGCAAGCGCTGCCCCTGGAGGAGGCAGATCCAGCCTTGTCGTTGCTGTGTCCCGTAAGAGCGCTCCGCATATACGTGGACCGCACCCAGAGCTTCAGAAGCTCTGAGCAGCTCCTGGTCTGCTTTGGAGGTCAGCAGAAGGGGAAGGCTGTCTCTAAGCAGAGGTTGGCCCACTGGATAGTGGACGCCATCGCCTTGGCTTACCGTTCCCAAGGCGAGCCGTGCCCCCTGGGGGTGAGGGCCCACTCCACACGGAGTGTGGCCTCCTCCTATGCGTTGGCGCACGGCGCCTCTCTGGCAGACGTTTGTCGAGCTGCGGGCTGGGCGACACCTAACACCTTTGCGAGGTTTTACAACCTCCGTGTAGAGCCAGTTTCCTCCCGTGTGTTGGGTAACAGGTAATTGGCGGGAAGGGCTGGCTGGGTGTCTCGCTTGCTGCGCCATTCCCCCCTAACACGGGGATGTGAGCGCCTTCTTCTCCCAGTAGAGTTCCCCGGTTGGCGTACCCTGGTCGAGCATCCTCCAGCACCCTCGGCGTCAGACTTGGCGGAGCAGTCTGTCGCCAGGCCCAGTACTGGCGTTAGCATGCCCGGAGCCGGTCAGCCCCTGTACTGGGCTAGGTGTCCATATGGCTGGGTTCCCTACGGGTAATCCCATATGTGTATTCTTCCACGGTAAGGTTTCCCTCTTGGCAAACCCGTGTCTTCCCTTGACAGATCGCTCTGTCAGTCTCTTTTGGCAGCCGTTCCAATCCCTACTCCAAGGTAGGACCTGCCTCAGAGACCCTTTCCATATGTAGTACTGCCCCCTGGGTCAGTCCATATCGGTATATCCACATGTCACCTCCCTACGGGTAGGATGTGGTCTCCGTAGCGACCTTTCCTAAAGGCTCGCTTCCCCATTGTCTTGCCAGCTGAAAGAACAAATAGGGAAGATTTGAAGCAATCTTTCTCTGAAGGTTGAAATCCCTTCCATTTACTTTATGTGGGCGGAACAGCAGCATGGCCTTCTCCAGCAGCGATGTACTCACCCTTTGGCCCCTTCGGTACCAAGGTCAGTGAATTTGCGCTGGGGCTTTGGGAAGGTTACGACTTACGCGTAGCTTTTGTGGCACGCCAAGGCTTGTCAACAATTGCAGCGCCTCAGGGTTGTGACAAGGTTCAGGTTATGGCGTTTTCCATAGGACCCCATTTGTCGGTCGACATAACTCGTAGTGACCGACAGATAGGGAACGTCTCGGTTACGTACGTAACCCTCGTTCCCTGATGGAGGGAACGGAGACGTTATGTCCCATGCCACAACCTTGAACCATTCGCTGTTGCCGGGACACGTTCTCGGCTCCTCAGCGTAAAACCTAATGAGTGGATGCACCTGTCGCCCTATTTATACCCGCTGGCACGGGGAGTGGCTCAGGTGTGTTAATCCACTTGCCAATTTCATTGGCGTTTTTCTCTTAAAATCAGAGATGATTGGCCTCCCAAGTGAGACCCCATTTGTCGGTCGACATAACGTCTCCGTTCCCTCCATCAGGGAACGAGGGTTACGTACGTAACCGAGACGTTCTGGCATGTCTTCCTATACTGAGCGTCATGATAGTCCAGTGGTGTCAAACAGAGGAATTGACTTTGCAATTAAAAACTCAGAATAAATCCAGTTTTTTTTTTTTGTTATAATAAAATGTTACTTCAAGTTTTCACTGGAATAATTACTGCAATATTTTCACACCCCAATTATATGGACTACTATTGAATTCTGAACTAAATTGAGAACATACATTAATAATGTCTACGTGTACTGCGTCAAGCTAACTGAGACTTGTATATATCATTGCTCTTTTTAGTTTTTTTAATTGCTTCCATTGTCCTCATTTGTAAGTCGCTTTGGATAAAAGCATCTGCTAAATGACAAATAATATTAATAAATAATATAATGTACTGTTGCTATCAATTTAGTCTGCTAGGGCAAACTGCACCTTATTTCGATGTTTCGAAACACATTTGCAAAACACAGATTCTCTAGCATGCTTAATTTGAGCAAAGGCTGATATTTAAATATATACATAATACATATTATGTGCTAAAACCATTTGTTTGTGTGACATATTCCCCCAACCACCCACACACAAAAACTTAGTGATTCTGCACAAATTACAAAGGCTAAAGGACATGCAGTATTTGGGCTTCAAAATGGCAAAATTCACCAAAAGGCTTCTACTTTGGGAAACTACTAATTTTGACACTTATCATAGAATTTGATTATCAAATATAAAGAAAAGAAGAACAACAAAATGTCCTTTGGAAATCCATTAGCTCATTAATCTGAGGAGGCACATCTGCAATATGTTTAACTCATTCACATCTTTTTAACAGGCAACTGTGCTATTCTGAAGCCATCAGAAATAAGTCGAGCAACCGAAAAGCTTCTTGCTGAACTCATTCCTAAGTACCTGTCCCAGGTAACCCTTGGGAAAGACCCATATGATCTAACTGTGCTACTGTGTTCATGCTAAGGTTTGTAACCCTTCTCCTGTAAATGGGTTTGTTTGTGTCATGTGTGTTTTGTCTCATAGGAGTGTTATGCAGTCGTTTGTGGTGGAGCAGAAGAGACCAAGACATTGCTGGAGAATCGATTTGATCATATCTTCTACACAGGTTAGAGTTTGCATTGTAATCAATGACAGATCCAAGAAAAAAGTTGTCACCCTTCTATATTTGCTTCAACATCCCAAGTCTTCTCTCCTCCAGGCTCGCAGTCAGTGGCTCGTTGCATCCTGCTGGCCGCAGCGGTGCACCTTACCCCAGTTACTCTGGAGCTGGGCGGAAAGTGCCCCTGTTTGATATATGGCCGCCTAGACATGAAAGCTGCTGCTAAGAGGCTGGTGTGGGCCAAGTTTTTCAATACAGGGCAGAGTTGTGTGGCTCCAGACTACGTTTTATGCACTACTGAGACGAGAGATGCGCTGTTACCTTTTATAAAAGAGGCTCTGGAGAGTTTCTACGGATCTGATCCCCAGCAAAGCCCAGATCTGGGCCGTATCGTGACAGACAGGCACTGGGACCGACTGGTTGAGCTGCTAAAAAAGTCTGAGGGAAAGATTGTGATAGGAGGAGAGAGTGACAAGAAGACCAAGTACATTGGTTAGTAAACAAGGTTACATATTCAGTATATACATATATACCGTATTTTTCGGACTATAGGTCGCAGCTGAATATAAGTCGTATCAGTCCAAAAATACGTCATGATGAGGAAAAAAACAAATATAAGTCACACTGGACTATAAGTCGCATTCATTTAGAATCAAGAGAAAACATTACTGTCTACAGCCGCTAGAGGGCGCTCTATGCTGCTCAGTGTAGACTACAGGAGAACTGAGCAGCAGAGCGCCCTCTCGCGGCTGGAGACGGTAATGTTTTATCTTGATTCATTTTTAGTTCATTTCTCTTGGTTCATGTCAAATTAATTTTGATAAATAAGTCGCACCTGACTATAAGTCGCAGAACCAGCCAAACTATGAAAAAAAGTGTGTCTTATAGTCCGGAAAATACGGTACTCAAAAGTTTGGGGACAGTAAGATTTTTTTTAATGAGACATAATGTTACAAAAGATTTATACTTCAAATAAATGCTGTTATCTTAAACTTTATTGCTACTGCCTTAGTATGTTGTATGTATTTTCATAATGCATGGGTTTCTGCATGACTTACTGAATTTCCATAAATTACAGTATATATTTATATAAAAGAATTAGTAGGGAGCTAAACTGGTCTTGCATTTTGAGCTTCTTCTCTTGCTTTTTCATGGATTGTCTCAGCCCCCACTGTCATCGTGGATGTCATAGAGTCCGATGCTTTAATGCAGGAGGAGATTTTTGGCCCCATCCTCCCTATTCTCACCATCAAGTCTCTCGATGAAGCAATCAATTTCGTCAACGAGAGAGAGAAGCCCCTGGCACTCTACGCCTTCTCTGATGAATCTCAGGTAAGGAAGGAACAAAACAAAAGTCCTTAACATGAGTGAAGTGTGAAGCAGGCGATAAAGCTATGCATCTCTATATTTGTGAAGGTTGTGACTACCGTTCTTGAGAGGACCAGCAGTGGAGGCTTCTGTTCCAATGATGGGATCGTTCACATGTCCCTGCCTGGATTACCCTTCGGAGGAGTTGGTAAGGCTGGCTACATTCCTTTCATGTAATAATAACCCAGATTTTTTTTTTGAGTAAAGGTGAAATCAGATATTTTTTTCATCTTTCCCAGGCGCAAGTGGGATGGGCAACTACCACGGTCGCTGGGGCTTTGAGACGTTCAGTCACAAACGTGGCTGCATGATGAGGAGCTGGCTGCTGGAGTGCGTCAATGTGCTGCGCTACCCCCCCTATAACGAAAGCAATCTCAGCTGGCTGCGCTGGGCCACCACCGCCAAGAAGAAGGGGTGGGCAGCATGTTCTGTTATGTGAGCGCTGAGTCTGACGCTCACTTTGAGGATGCCCATTTTTTTTAGATTTTGTCAATGAAGCAGATTGTAACCAAGGAACAAAAACAAATCTGGCTCGGCGTTCACCAAGGTTTTCCAGAGAGTTTGGTCAGAAACACAAACCTCATCTGTGGATTTTCCATTGTGAGGTCATTCAAAACACCACCAGAGGTCAGCATTGAGAAAAGTCACTTCTTCCGGATGCTTCTATCATGAGAGAAATGAGGCCATTTACTCGGAAAAGAATGAGTTTATTTTACCATTGTTCAAATACACTACTCAACTCTTTATGTGCTAATTTTCATCTGTTATTATCGAACACTAAAGTGGAAAAGCATTATTTTACTTAGTAAAGATGCTACATTACCTTACTGTTACATATTTTGCTGTATAGCTCGTAATAGTTTAGGGTTTTCTGTTTAGTGAGAATATCAAGTAGCATTTCTAGTTTATGAGTTGTATACTTTTCATCTATAACATTGAGTACAAAAATAAAGTCTGATAAACATGTTTGCCCTCAATACGCATAATGAGGATTTATTTGTATTGTTATTGCATTTGTTCTTTTTTTTTGTTTGTTTTAAGAAACCACTCAGAAACATGCAGCTTACATTTTATACGTATAGGCCTATATTTTGTTTTCTGAAAATTTGGTATGCATAGCATGACATCATTAGAAAATAACATCACATACATCATAATGTAAAATAAATTCTTTTTATCTTCAGTACTGTTAAATAGCTTGAGATTTGTAATATTTTTAAAGTATCATATGCCTTCAAAGTAAGGATTAATTGGGTCAAAAATACAGTAAGATTGTGAAGTATTACAATTGAGCTTTTTCTGTTTTAATTTGTGCTTGTTTTTTACATTTTAAATATAATTTATTCCATTACTCCAGCTGATCTGCTGCTCAAGAAACCTTTCTTATTATCAATGTTAAAAACAGCTGTGCTGTTTTATATTATTGTAAAATACAGGATACATTTTTCCTGATTCTTTGATCAAGAGAAAGCACAAAAGAACTGCATTTATTTGAAACAGACATATTTTGAAAAAAATTAAAAGTCTTCACTGACACATCGGATCAATTTAACATATACTTGCAGAATAAATGTACATATTTCTAATTAAAAGATTCATACAGACCCAAAAGTTTTAAAATGGGGTGTACCTTAGGTCAAATATTCGGATTTCAAAAGACAGAAAAACCATCCATATTTAACCAATGATTTATTTGAATATTCATCCATAAAATCTCTTGCTCTAAATAATTTTGACATGGATTATATTAAATGAGGGGCACATTTACAACAAAGTATATTGTGGGACATGGTAACACACATCCAAATAATACAGACTTGAAGCCCTGTGTTGTAAGTATGTGTTCTCATCTAGATTGCTTACAATGAACCTAATTCTTGCTAAAGATACCTTTATATGAACGTCATACAAACAGAAGAACTAGACTGAGTATCTTTGTTCAGATTCCAGTACTGTCTCAGGACTAGGTTTAGCGATCCTCAATAAAAGGTACAAAAGCAAGGTCACAAGGTTCAGATTATGATTTGTGATCTGGTGACTGTCCCCTCAAACATCTGCCGAAGCAGACACTGAAGCAGACACTGAAGCAGTGGTCGACTCGCTCCTGCTGGGAGTCTCTTTCAGGGCTCCGGCTTGTATGAAGAGGGAGGGCTGCTCCCGGACAGGCCCGGCTCAGAGGTTTGCGGTTGAGGGGAGCTGGAGGCGGTCGCAGGGCTGCTGGGCTCTTTTTGTATAAGTTCCGGCTCATCCTGCCCAGCCTGTGGTGGATGAACCAGGACCTTGTCGATGATCCCGAAATCCTGCGCTTCCATCGGGCTCATGTACCGGTCTCGCTCCATCACGCTCTCTGAGCGAGGACAACAGAAAATCATGTCAGGAAGTCATGCAAAATTAAGTTAATTACAAATATTTGTTTAAATGCATTATAATACTAATGACAGATTTAGAACAGAAAAATGACCTAAAGTCTCCAAAGGCTGCCCTGTGTGTTTGCAATAGATGTTGTTGATCTGTCTTTTAAGTTTGAGAATCTCCTCAGCCTGGATGGCAATATCTGTTGCTTGCCCCTGAAATCATAAATACTGCTGTTAAAGTCGTGACTGCTGCTCCCTCCCCATCTCTTCTTCTTTTGTCCCACATTCTTACCCTTGCTCCTCCGGAGGGCTGGTGCACCATGATCCGGGCATTGGGCAGGGAATGCCTCATGCCTGCGGTTCCTGCGGCCAGAAGCAGGCTGCCCATACTGGCGGCCTGACCCACACACCAGGTGGAGATGGGGTTTAAGATGTACTGCATGGTGTCATAGATCGCAAGTCCAGCCGTAATCACACCACCTGCCAGACGGAGACAAAAAACATAGACTGCTGCCTTCAAACATTTGTGTATGGAATATCAAAAACAAAAAGCATGTATTGATTCACTTTTCTTTTTTTTCTTACTTATTCTGTGTACCAAAAATGTTCAAACATGCAAACCCTGACATGTGACAATTAAATTATGATCATTTACAGTTTGTTTTTTTTTTTCAAATAAGTTAATTGAACCTTTAAACAAAATGTCAAAAGTTTTTGGGAATGTGTTTTTTGTTAAGTATCCTATTTGATACAACAGGCCTTTGTTTCTTATAATTAAAAAAAAATATGGAGCTCATACTCGAAGAGCGGAAACAAAATACTACAATTTAATTCAGAGGCCCAAGTTAAGCAAACATATGCAATTTGGTGCAGTTACTGATATTTATATGGCCAAAAGGTGAGATGAAAGGTTGTAATGTAAATCAGTGGGATCTTTTTAACAGTACAGCAAACTAATTGTATAAAATACATATAAATATCAGTTGTCACTATTTCTCCCAGTGATATATCACAGAAAGATACTTATTTGTATAGATTTATAATCAAAGCTCTGTAGTTTTCATTGTGGGATCAAAACATTTAATCATATGCAATAATGGTTACAAATATGTATGTTGTACAAATAAAAATTCCTCGAATGCCTGTTGTATCAATATTTGATGCATTTTAACATGGTTTTTCTATAGTGCTAACAATATAACATTTATTCATAGATTTACTTTATAAAAATCACAGAAAAAACACGTGTGCCACAACCTGAAGGGTGGGGGGGGGGGTGTTCGTAGAAATGCTCCTTAAAGGCATTTCACCTTGTTATAATTTTTTTTTTATAAACTATTCATTAAATGACAGAAAACTTTTAGAAGATTGTATCCAACAGGTTTTTTCAGAATTTTCAGTCTATTTTAGAATTTTTTTTTTTTTTTTTTGGGTGTTTGACGATCAAAATCATGACGCTGGGAAAGAAAAGTGAAGTCACTGAAGTAAACAAAGAACTGACTCCATTCTCCACAATGTTAGAGCAAGTGGCTTTTTGGTATCAATCAAATCTGAAAATTTAAAACGGGATAGATTAAGACCAAAGACGGCCATCTGAATAAACATCATGATCAGATCTTTTTTTTTTATGTCCCTGCAGTAATGTTTCTCACCAGGACTGTTGATGTACATGTGAATAGGCTTGTTGTTGCTCTCAGACTGGAGAAAGAGCAGCTGAGCGATCACCAGAGAAGCTACAGAGTCATCGATCTAGAGAAAGAGAGGGACAGAAAAACTGACAATAAAAGGGCTTTCTGAAAAATTTCTTTCCTTGCATGTGAACTTACTGGACCCATAACACAGATGATTCTCTCTCGTAGCAGCCTTGAGTAGATGTCATATGCACGCTCTCCTCGGCCCTGAAACAGACAAGACTTTTCATTAAAGTAGCCGTCAAGTTCCTGCAAAACTAAAGAGCTGCACTGTTGAACTACTGCATTTACAATAGGCTCTAAAAGTAACTTCTTGATACTAGATGATCAGTTTAAAGTAACCTATGAAGAAAAGTGCCACTGATGTGCTCTTACCGTCTGCTCCACAACTATAGGTATGAGTGGACTTCTCCAGGGCGCACTCTGATGAACAGACCGACTCACTCGGAGCGCAGAAACACCACACTGTAAGACCCTCTGTAGAGACAACAGACAAGAGGATGAGGAGCGGGGGTCAGACAGATACGAGGATGAGGAGCAGGGGTCAAACAGACACGAGGATGAGGAGCAATGGTAAAACAGACACGAGGATGAGGAGCGGGGGTCAAACAGACACGAGGATGAGGAGCGGGGGTCAAACAGACACGAGGATGAGGAGCGGGGGTCAAACAGACACGAGGATGAGGAGCAATGGTCAAACAGACACGAGGATGAGGAGCGGGGGTCAGACAGACACGAGGATGAGGAGCGGGGGTCAAACAGACACGAGGATGAGGAGCGGGGGTCAAACAGGCACGAGGATGAGGAGCAATGGTCAAACAGACACGAGGATGAGGAGCGGGGGTCAAACAGGCACGAGGATGAGGACGGGGGTCAAACAGACACGAGGATGAGGAGCGGGGTCAATCAGGCACGAGGATGAGGAGCAATGGTCAAACAGACACGAGGATGAGGAAGCAATGGTCAAACAGACACGAGGATGAGGAGCAATGGTCAAACAGACACGAGGATGAGGAGCGGGGATCAATCAGACACGAGGATGAGGAGCGGGGTCAAACAGACACGAGGATGAGGAGCGGGGGTCAAACAGACACGAGGATGAAGAGCAATGGTCAAACAGACACGAGGATGAGGAGCGGGGGTCAAACAGACATGAGGATGAGGAGCAGGGGTCAAACAGACAACGAGGATGAGGAGCAATGGTAAAACAGACACGAGGATGAGGAGAGGGGGTCAAACAGACACGAGGATGAGGAGCAATGGTCAAACAGACACGAGGATGAGGAGCGGGGGTCAGACAGACACGAGGATGAGGAGCGGGGGTCAGACAGATACGAGGATGAGGAGCATGGGTCAGACAGATACGAGGATGAGGAGCGGGGGTCAAACAGACACAAGGATGAGGAGCATGGGTCAGACAGACACGAGGATGAAGAGCGGGGGTCAGACAGACACGAGGATGAGGAGCAGTGGTCAAACAGACACGAGGATGAGGAGCAGAAGATGAGGAGTGGGGGTCAAACAGTCACGAGGATGATGAGCGGGGGTCAAAAAGACGTTTGGACGTTTCAGTGGCGAGTTTAACATCAAACAGGGCACAAATCAGGCTGATTACATTACTTTACGTGTCTGTTAAAAACCGACGTTTTGTGAAAACGAGCAAAACTTAAAGGTACTTCGATTTAACATAAAGCACTCCTGCTAGCTAAAGAATAGTTGTACAATAGCGCGTTTATAATTACTGCCACTAACGCTGCACTACTAAGTTGTTTCGCACACAGAGACATATTTGTTTTTAGAATTAGTGGTTAATTTACAAAAGGTATTTTGATACTTACACGTAACAACATGTTTCTGTTGAGCAACCCTCACGCGACCCCTATTGACCCGGATGTGATATTAAAGTAAAGCCAGAGACTCTCTAATGAAGAAAGAGTTGGAATGTAGAGAGAGCGTATATGTGACCATGGATATAGATACGCAGATGCCAGCGACTGTTTCTATGGCCTCGATACGTAAGCCATCCCTCATTTTTGTAACGGTCTGCGTTCACTGTGTGCGTCTACAACTGCACGCCTGTATTAATTATTATCATAGACAGTAAAAGAAATGGACACAGCGACCCCACTGGACTCAATTGAGACAAATGAAGCCCATTTTTAGCGTTTTTTAGCACTTCCGTTTCTGACGCGCAGACTCAAACGAAGCTTGACGACGTCAGCAACCTGTCTGCCAGATGTAAATCTTCTAGTAGCTGTGTGTGCAAACTGCCATCGTTAATCTTGCAGAGACGGCGAGCTCGAGCGGGGAGTTCTTTGTCGTGAGTGAGCAGGAGTAAGTATTCTGATTGATTATTTTGTATAGTATTTTAAAATGTAACGCCAGTACGCCATATTAAGTTAATTGCCTGCGAGCTTCTCCACCTGTCTGTACGGTAATGCGACAGCGAGCCGAGTGGTTATGACGCAATCGTTAGCCTATTTTTTACAAAAACTGTTTATACGGGGCCATAATGTAACATAGAAGGTAATGGGAGCCCTTATACATTGTCGTGTATCCTTTAGAAATAAATAATGGACAAACAGAGTCTTTAACGCCTCAGATGTAAAGTTATTCGCTGTCAAAGTGACGCCAAAATGAATGGGAGTCAAATGGGAATGCTAACGCAAGTGAAGTTCTGCTAAAAGATGGCAGCCCCCACCCGACTTCAACTTCCGGTCGAGTTCCTTGCCCCTTGATTATTATACAGTCTATGATCTGGACGTTTGTTGATCCAATACAAGTGTCGCAAAATTGCAGTAAAAAATCGTATTATTATCAATCTTGAAAATACTATGTTTTATATTATTTTAGATCTCAGTTTTTTTCCATGATTCTTAGAAAGCTCAATGGAACAGCATTTATATGAAAAAGACATATTTTAAAACAATGTGAAAGTCTTTACTGCCAGTTATATTAATCCTTTCCGAATGCACATATTTATTTATTTTATTTTAGGCTTTATGTTTTTTTACAAATTCAAACAGACCCTAATGACTTGAACTGTAGTGTACCTTTGGTAAACTGTTGATTTAATAAGCTTGAAACATCCAGTTTGTAACCATTTGAATTGTGTCCTTCAAGTTTAGTAATATTGTTAATACAGTTAAGTCATCTTTTAAAATACAGGAAATTTGCTTCTTTCAATTTTAATTGAAAAAAAAACGTTATCCTTTTGACATTTTTTTGTTGTTGTGTGTTTTCATATCATGTTTTGTATGTTATTATTTAATATTAGTCTGTCTCGCTGGTAAAAAATAAATAAAATAAATAGATTTTCGATCTTATGACTCGGTAAAATAAATGCAGATTTTCCACACATCTATTCCACTGACTTTCATTCAAACAGCAAACGGTTGACTGAGGTCTCCACTCGCGGAGCGGCTCTGGTGAAGCGCATCCGCTGTCATATAATAAACAACGCCAGATGGCGCCACTCACCGCAGGCTCGGCTAGAACCTTTTATGAAAGGAAAGTAATGAAAAAATAGCTGTATTTTGTCTTATTAGCTTGAATATTAAGTAACTAACAATATAATGCAACACCTCACCCACCTAATCCAACAATCACACGTGTTCATTCATTTGTTAGTGAATCCTGAAATTGCCATCATTGTATGAACAGCCTAAAAGAAGAATGGAGTATAAAATACTAGTAATGTCCGAATGAAATGTAAACTGTAGACAGGTTTACTCTGAGTGTTCTAGAAAATATGATAAACTCAAACTCTGAGGGCTTCCTCCGGATGTACTTATTTTGTATGTATTGCTTGCTTGATTCACAGGTGAGGAACTCATCAACAGGTGTCCTCTGCGCCGTCGCAGTGCCAAACAATCGTCAACTACAGGGGCGCAGCTGAGCCGGTTA
>NC_039270.1:23747233-23817723 GCF_003368295.1 Carassius auratus | reverse complement strand
ACTGACCTGCTTGTAAAAATGGTGTTGAGTGGAGTCACCACACTTATTTTAACGAGGCCTTGTATAACACATTACTGCTTTGGCTGGAGGGCCAGGCTTTTAAAGATGTGACTCTTACAGAAACATTTAGCAGGCCAAAAAGCATTTTAATTTCAGTATGTAGTTCTTTGGGATTTTAAAACATTTTATAGATTGAAATGTGCTTTGCCCTCCTGAGCAGCTATAGTTTACATCAGGGATTATATTGACTGTTTAGCATGAGCACATCTAATAATATCTTAGTGCCAGATGAGGTGGGTGGCCTGTGCTGTTGTTTCTCTCTGATGGAGAGTCATTGTGTATGCTTGCGTTTTTATGGCTGATGTTGGTCAGCATGAGTTTCCAGGCTTTCTGCATTCTTCACATACTGCAGGATGGTTTTTAGTGTCCTTTACAATAAAATGTGTATATGCATGTGTGCACATGCACAGTTATCCGGACAGAGGCACGACACACATTAGCCGAGATGCTTTCTGTCTGTCAGACATTACACTATCCATCTCTCCAACCGGTTTTTGAAGAAGATCTAAGGACCCTGTTGGAACACATGCCAACCACACACTCCATGGACACCCATTGGTGTCTTGATTGCTTCTGGAGCCATTTTGTGCACGCCTTTCTGTGGCCACTGTGAAGGACTGACCTTTTCATGTCCATGCCAGCACTGCGAGATTCACTGCTCAGCTGCCGTTCTGGCTTTGAAGAGCTCGGGCTAGATTAGTAGCCAAAACAGTCAAGCCACAGAGACATACAGACTGAGTTTTCTGCAGTCACGCCGTCAGGACATTTGTTCAGTTCTAAAACTCTGGGCCTCTTCCTTTTCAATTTTTTTCTGTTTTCACCATCAAAGGTCTCCTTACACTCTGTAAAGCATTGCGTGAATACTCTTTCCATGCCCAAGCATCTTTAGAGTGCGTCACAAGCTCAGAGCATGTGTATGTGTGGTGGTTATCGCTCTCTGGCGGTAGTAACAGTTTCATTATAGTGCTTTTAAGATGTGCACTCCATCACATCACCTTCTCCTTCGTCATTTTCCTCAGTCTTAGGCCTTTGGATGTGGAGTTCATGAGACGTCTTAGTAAGGTGGTGAACATCGTTCCTGTCATCGCGAAGGCTGACACCCTGACTCTGGAGGAGAGGGACTTCTTCAAAAAGAAGGTGAGCTTAAGGTTTGATTGGAAATGAACGACTGTGTTGCTTTCTTCTTTACAGAGTTCATGTGCTGCTATACTTTATTATTTTGACAAAATATTGTAGATACTGGACTGTCATGTTGTGTTGCTGGTCTTTGTTAGATGGCTCAGTGATGTGACTTTATTGTCTTGGTTTATTCATTTATTTTAAAAAGATATTTAAAAATTCCATTCATACATAAAAAGTGATTGGTTTGCTAAATCTTTTTGTAGTCAGACATGTCAGGATGGTACAACTATCCTAATATCATAAATCGAAAGAAAAAAATAATTGAATGAAATCTTTAAGTAGTTTGACTTATCCTTTTCTTTTTTAGATGAATATTCTTTTGACATAATATTATTTCTCAAAAATGAAAAGCTTCAACAGAGCCGCTTGACTGCGTATTAATATTTGAAAAACACTTTCAAATCAAACTGAAGTGGTGCAGAGTATCTTTAAATACCATTTTTATGATAAGGTTAGTTCAGCTTGTGAAATGTCACACAGTGTGGTAAAAATACCAACTTAATATGAAATTGTATGCTATGAAATGACATTTTTCTTTATTGAATATAGGAAAAAATAAATAGAAAATGATTTATATATATTTTATTCAAACTTTTAATTAGGATTGTACACGCACGTATTCAAGGTGTAAGGAAAACATGTTAAAAGAACATTACACGTAATGTTTTGAGTCATTAAACTTACATTTTCTTGAAAGCATTAATGTTTTCAAAACTCTGTTTCGGTGTGCATTTCTATTCTAAAACTTGTCAAATATATTTTTACAAGATTATTAATTTCCTTTATCATGGACAACACTCATATTTTATTTTTATGCCTGACATGTTGTATGAGATAGAATCAGACAAAATACAATGTGGATCTGTGTGTGGCAAGCCCCGGTGGAATAATGTGAACACAGTCCCACAAACCGGTGCATTGATGTGTGGAAGAACTAGCACGTGCTGTCATGCTCTTATTCTAGCTGTAGCTGGCAAACTGAGTCTTTTTCTTCCCTAAGAGATTTCCAAGACTGCAGAAACACTACTGCCCTGTCAAAGCACTAATGCAGCTTTATTAATGATATGATGGTGTGTTACACCATTAAGACAAAAAACAAGACTGTCTTGAGTCTCAAACTTAGTCTTTGCTTTTGATTATTCTGATTCAAAGCCACAGTGGACTTGTTTATGCAGTCTAAGACACATGGTATGATGAAGTGGAGGTAAGCGACATCTGTTCTGGGGTGTTAGTTGCGTTTCACACACAATACAATAGCAGTAAGGAAGCACTCGCCAGCATCAACGGCTCCTTGTGCTTGTGCTGGCGCGTCTCTTGCAGGAGAAACACATGCTGTTTAGAGCACAGACATTGATCTTTCTCAGGTTTGGAAAAAGATCCTGACAGACTCCAAAAGCATTTCTTCTCTTACCAGCAATGGACAAAAATCCCTTATTTTTCAGGAAAAGTATAAGATCCATATCAGTTCTAGTGTTGCACAAAATGGACGCACTCAAAATCAATTGGTTTCTGTTGCAATTTGAAATATTTGATGAATGGTTCTTACGAATGATAACATGATTCTTAAGCATTTATCCAGATCATGTATGCGGTACTTTGCTCCTGAAGGACTGTGTCATTTTCTTATAGATCAGGGAAGAGCTTCGAGCCAATGGGATTGATGTCTACCCACAGAAAGAGTTCGACGAGGATGCAGAGGATAGAACAATCAATGAGAAAATAAGAGTGGGTTTGCAGGACATTTAGAAAACATCCATAGTTCATTTTAAAAGCCGTGCTGATGTTATCGGTTTCTTTCCTCTGTCCATTAGGAGATGATTCCTTTCGCAGTTGTAGGAAGTGACCAGGAGTACCAGGTCAATGGGAGAAGACTACTGGGAAGGAAAACAAAATGGGGAACCATTGAAGGTATTGTGACTCTTTGGTCTGTAAACCTCTCTAGAGAAGAGCGAGGGAATGTGATTAGCAGACTCTGCAGACAGCAGCATTCCTACAGCACATCAAGGGAGCTCATTAACCGCAGACAAACATCAGAAAGCCTTATCCTCCGTAAATGAGGAGCCACTCAGAAGACCATTATGAGTGCCTCGTTTTTCCTGTGAGTCAGCGTCCTGCTGATGCCTTTATCACCGAGCCTCATTGACAGGGACTTCACCATTCCCCCTGTTCCTCAGTTTAATTACTTATATTAATATTACTATTGCTTCTTACTTCAGAATTATTTGATGAAGTCAAAGAAAAGCATTTATTTAGATTAGGAATCTTTTGTAATATAAAAATCATGTTGAATTTACGATTTTAGTATTGTAAAATGATGTATTATTAAGGTGTGTCATTTACACAGACTAAAGTTTTAGTTATTGTCTGTTCTAATCAACACTATGCCACTGAAGCCGTCAGAAGCTTGCTGTCTTGTTGACTTGTCGTTGTAGAGTAATGTACAAGCTTGTTTGAATAGAAACTATCCGGGCGGTTGATGTACTTAGCAGCTCACATACCGTAGTAAAAACACTTTCATTTTTGGGAAGATGTTTTGAGAGTCAAATGACTCTGTAATTATCCTGTGATCGTTCTGAAGAGCTCGACTCCTCTTATTAAAGGCTCTCTTTGAAAACCTTTCATTTCCGGCACTGGATGTCTTCTCCGTGGTGGCTTTCTTGTTCTCTTTCATGGAGTTTGACGTAATCTATAATTCATAAACATTTTTTCACATCCAGGCAGCTGTGGATTTGTCACAGTGAATTTGTCAGGCTCGCAGGGCTATCTTTCTGGAAGGCCTGGGTTTAAATTGAATTAGTAGAGATTGAGGTGATAATGTCTCATCTCTGTCCACCTCCCCCCGAGGATACCTGCAACAGCTCCATCTAGTGAACAAGCACTTAGTGCTGTATGTGGCTCCAAATGGCTAGAGAGGAAGAACTGAACTGATCTGTTTACTGCTGTTTGCCTTCTGTTTGTGACTCATGTTTCGCTGTGTTTTGGTGTCTGTAGTTGAGAATATTGCCCACTGTGAGTTTGCCTACCTGCGGGACCTCCTCATAAGGTCAGTCTGTGTCTGTGGTCAACAAACCGTATTACTAGTATACACTTGTGGGAAAAAGTGTGCTTAATTATGTCAAATGTACACTTTGTAACATACTTTAGATCTTAAAAGTATATATTAAAATATAAAATATAAATATTATAAGGTTTAATTAAGGAGTACAAGTTCTTTATACACTTAAGTGCACTTAAAAAGTGTGCTTTGTAGCATGTCAGATTTGTTTTATGAAAAATAGATTGGGCTTTAAAGATGTACACTTACTTTTTGTTGACTAACTTACTAAAGCACATTTAATGATTTAACATTTTAACTGTAGTGTTATTTGACATTTAAAGTTAATATATATTTAGTATATGTACTAAATTGCAACTTCTTTACAAATGTGTAATTACAAATATATTTAAACGCTTGTCATACAGATTTCAATAGAAATGACATTAAATGTTATTTTAGTTTAGCATAAGTCCTTATCAGGATATTCAACAGTAACCTTTAACCATATTTCAAAGAAAATATAAATACTTATATACTGTAAAGATCAATTGGTCTGAATGAAGTCCTAGTTAAGATGGTCAAAAGGACACTCTGAAGTTTAGCTAACTGCGTTTACAATCAATGTAAACTATAATACTTGATTTTCATTTAAGAAATGAACGTGAATTTAAGTGTCATTAAACATTACTGTACATTGTTTAAAAGTATATTAACTCTACTCTTTAAAAATATGCTAAAGTGTACAGCCGTGTCACTAAATTGGAAAATGTAATCTGTCATCATTTGCTATTTTCTTGTCACATTTGTTTTATCCATGCAGTGAAAGTCAGTCAAAGTCAAATTCTTGTTTAAGCATTTTGAAGTTAAAAAAAAAAGTAATATCTTCTTTTGTGTTCCATTAAAGTGGGTTAAAATGGGTGTGGACTTAAGGGTCAGTAAATGATGACAGAATTGTCATTTTTGGGTGAACGATCACTTTAGTTCTAAGTGAACGTGTTCGAGACATCTGCATTATTCATTACCCATCATGCTGAGCTTGTTTTCGTCATTCTAACGTGTGATTGGCTCATGTCCTGCAGAACTCACATGCAGAACATTAAAGACATCACCAGCAGCATCCACTACGAGATGTACCGAGTCCGCCGGCTCAACGAGAACAACACTCAAGCCAACGGCCTCGGCGAGCACCATCCGGCCTGCCACGAAATCTAGCTCCCCATCCAAACGACCCCTCCACCCCCACTCCTCGCTCCTCTCCAATCCCCAATCCTCCATTCACCTCACGCTCTGTCCCGCCCCCGTCCTTCAGCCATGGCCTGAGGTGAAGAGGTCCATCTAGAGAAGCACATAATGACTTTACCTCCCAGAAACTCCAGCACAGTGCCCTTAAACCCTCCCGCCCACTGCATGGGCACCGGAGGGCCGCAGAGGTCAGAAATCCAGCCGCTAAAGAGCTTCTCCATATACTGCATGCGTTTGACTCGATCTGCTGATGCTCCAGGTCTGTGTCTGTGTGCAGAGGCTGATTATGAGGCCGCTTCTGATTGGTCAAAAGCTCGTCACATGCATCCCTCTTCCTTTTGATATTTACAGGAGATTGCTCAGAAGGCTCCTTTCTATGTGATTTGTTGAAAGCTCTCTTAATATTTATGCTTCACTTTGAGCGGATAAGTCATCTTCTGAAACCAGAGCTGGTGTGGCAGCACCATTATAAAACTACAGGTTATCTGATGTCTTTCCCTCCAAAATGTCTAATGGTTGCCTATGGCATTGTGGAGAACCTGGTGTGCCGTTGTTCCTGTCACATCTGTGCAAATAATTACAGGATCCCTGGTACCGTATAAAAACCGTCATGATTGAAATTACAGCTTTGGGATTTGCGTTGGAAAGATTATTCAAACTGAATAGTATTTATGTCGATTAAATGGGATTGTTATGTTCTTATTTAGTGCAGAATGTGCCCTGAACTGGAAGGAGAATCACAGTTGGTTCAATAGGCTTTTAATGAATCATTTAATTTAGTGTACACACCGTTTTTATCAGTGCCGTTTATCTGAAACCTTCCTGACCTCCTCGTTCTCTTCCAGTCATGCCAAAAATGTGGAAGTCTGCACCATCTTTTGTCAGTTTAAGTGTCTTGTTTTGTCTTCGCCTCGAGGAAAGGGCCTACAGGAGAGGGAACTCAAAGTGCCTTAAAGCTGCCTGCCACATCTGATGAGGAGCCACTTTTAAGAACGGCGAAATTCCTCCGGCTTTGTTCTTTGTCTGCAAGCCCCTTTATAAATGCTCGTCATTGGGAAAACACCTTCGTTTTGTCCTGTGCTGTATATTCAAAGTGATTACATTTTTGTATTGGCATTCAGAGTAACACAAATAACTTTGATATCCTGTTATTTTAAAGAAATAAAGATTTAAATGCTAAATAATTATTTTGACTCTCTTTATAAATGATTAATTGACTCCTAAATGTGTCTAGACTTTGTAGTTGCACACATGTTTTGGTAAAAGGAAACATTTAATAATGAGCCCTTGATTAATTAGCCCATTAATAATGAGTTTTCCACGCCATGATTCATGACTGTTTTTGTGCAACTTTTTCCACCTAGGTGCTAAATTATATTGTCAGTCAGGTAAAATGAACTGCTTTTATTAAAGGCATTTAATTCTAACAATCATTTGAGATTTTCTTTTCTACAAGTATGTGAAAATTGCTTATTTTCTAATTCTATTAACAAGGATATTGTGTATTACAGTAAGTACATCAGAGATACTAAATTAAATTTTTTATCTATGAGTACTGATCATAAATATTGCTCTTTAAACTACCATGATGATGATATTTAAACAGCCATTTCATACATACACACACACACACACACACATGAGGTTTCTCACAGAACATTCCCACCTGAATCACCGGTTACTATCATGCTTACAAAGTTCTTGATTTGTCCTGAAATGTGATGTAATGTGCATGTTTTGGCCATTTTACTAGGACCATTTAGACACATGGAGTTGATCCTAAACACCAGCACCCAGGCTTTTCTAGCCTTGTCTTGTACACTAAAGGAATGTCCTCACTAACATCTTTGTCATTGTGACGTTGCATGTCTGTATTTACTGTATCTCCCTCGCCATCATCTCAAAATGGAGATGTGTTCACTCTTAAAATGGCTCCCTGTTTTCTCACCTTTAAGGAAACGGATGTTTTGCTTGAACCTCATGTCTACACCTCTGCCTCTCAGCTCACATCTCTGCGATCCGAGGGAAATAGATGGCGAGGCATCTGTTATCTGCGGTCTCTGTTTGCTCTCTCTCCCTCCTGCTCCTCCCTTTATGTGTGGCAGCACCGCTTTTACATGTTGCTGTAATTAAATTAATTTGCCATTTGAATGAGCATAGTTTGTCTCTGGATGCCCTCTTCATGAAGACGAGAGAGCCCTTGGAGTGCACTTGTTAGTGGGCAAAGCCCCCACTGTTTACAAGGCACTAAGCTCTAAAGGTGGCACATTTTCACCCTTGATAACTAGCTCCTGTCTCTCTCTACATGATGCATGTGTCTGTATTTGCTGTCACTCTTAATTATGCCGTCTTGTTTCATCTACATTTTGGAAAATAGTAAATAAATATAAAAATCTGCTTAGCAACTACTGCCATCTGACCAGCTCAGGCAGTTGAAGATGCTTCCTGTTAATGCAAACACTTCAGCACGTTAGAGGAAATGTCATTATTTGAATTAAAAAATAAATATTAGATAAAAAGGCCTTACACTTTGTCTAAAATTAAAAATAGAATTGTCTAAAATAATTGTGATTAATGCATTCATTGATTTGAAGGACATTGACTGATCTGAAGTAAAATACGGTGTGTGTGCTGTGGGTCATGGTGAAGTCAAACCAGCTGACAACCACCGGCGCATGAAGACTGAAGTAACTCCACTTGTTTGTCTTCTACCTTCAGTTTGCATGTCAACAGCATGAAGGTGAGGACGTACGAATTTATGAATGAACCACTCTTAAAACCTTCCTGTCTGTCTACTGTTGACATTGACATCCGCTCTATACAGGTGACTACTTTTGTGTATTAATTCCAAACAGAATGTGACTAGACAAGAAGCATTTTGCACCTTTCACATAATATACATACAAATAAGAGTGAATATGTGCATATTTCAAAATATTACTAGAATTTGCTTCACTGTTACTTTGACCATTTCCCCTAAACTTTCTCCATGTTGTATGTCTGTTTGTTTGACTTTTAACTGGGAAAGAGCATCTGTGATGTTGTCTGCAGTCTTTCCTCACACTGAGGAGGGGGCACTGGAAGCCAGCATTTGTATGGACCACACTAATGAACTGCAACACTCGAACTGAATCATGCAGATAGTTTGATGTGTTTGCATAGTGTGATTGTTAATGTAAATGCCAGATGTAGCCTATAGAAGGGGTGCAGACAGTTAATAGTCATTATGTAGAGTAGCTATACTCATATGCCGGCGTAACCTTTGTTAAACTCTTTTATTATTTCCACACAATAATCAGCATATGCTCGAGCTGTCCTTGAGGTCTCCTTCGTAGTAATTAGCAGAAAGTTGACAGCTCCAATTCTGACTCCTCTCTAATCTGCATATGTTAGCCACTATAAGACCGTGTTAATTAAAACGGCTTATTTCAAAAGAGCGTTTTGTAGGACTCCACTTTAATTAGACCGTTACCTGGATTTTAGTTTTAAATCAGTGCTCAGAGCTGGCGTGGTCGTGGCCCCCTGCCGTCAGGCTCCACCTTGCCCCTTGATTACCTCTGCAGGCATCTGTGTGATTTGTTTCCAATTAGTTTTTCTCATCCTTTCTGCATCGCTTCCTTCTGCCTCTACCTTGCCGCCCGTCTGTATCACTCTTCTTGCTCTTCATATGTCAGATGTTCTTGGTTCCTCTCTGTCTGCTGGCTCGATGCCAGGATCTCAGACATGCAAGGGAGGGGTGCATGCAGCCATATGTAAATCATACTAGCCTTGATTAGGAGGCAGCAGCAAATTCAATTAAATTTGGTGTGGTGGGTGGGAAAGGTGGTCTGTCAAGTCAATTGCAATCCTTTTGACAATTACAATTTAAAAGGTTTTTATTTTATTATTTTTTTCCCTCTAGTAATGCTATTATGTTTTGCATTTTATTTGAATTATTTATTAAAATATTTATCATTTTGAGATTTATAAAATACATTTGGATTTTTATAAAAATAAGCAAAACTTTGTGATAACAAGGTGTCAGGATTTGAAATCAATTGTGTCGCATTGCATGCAGTGTTATTTTATATATATATATATATATTTTTTTAATTTTGTATTATTTAGTTTTTTTTCATATTATTTTAATATAACCTTTTAAAGTGTATTTTTTGCTATTAATTCTTTATATTTATAAATTCTGTAATAATAGTGTATCCGAATTTGTAAACAGTTGTGGTTCATTTTATTTAATTTTACATTATTATACATTTATTATTATTTGTTTGTTTTAAAATATTATTTTTTTTTGTAAATAAAAAATCCATTGCACACACAATGTTATTTTATTTTTATCAACATTATTCATATTATTTCTATTTATTATTTATTTTATATTATTATTCATATTATTTATTATGTTTTATTTTAATTTACATTAGCCAAAATTTGTAATACTGAGTGTCAGGATTTGAAGTCAATTAGATGTGGTGCATGTCTATTGCACGTGCAACGGTTTATTATAAAACAGATTGAGAAACAGAAAGAGAGAGAGAGAGAGAAAGGAAGAGCAAGAGAGGATCTTCCCTCATTTCCTTTTGATGTGATGATTTTCCCCAAAGCTAATGGCTGTGAGTAATTACGCCAATCAGTTTCCAGTGTTCTTGCTGTCGTAGCATTTAGTGAGACAATGCTGGGGTGTCGTACATGTATACTAATTGTGCGCATGAATTTGGCAGTAAAGGGAGGCATTCAGGAAAAGGGTTTATGCATATACGGGAAAGATCAAATATGCTTGCTTGCCTGCAATGTACTAACCTGACAGCATCCTTGTTCATCTATCTTAACCGTTGTTTGGATTTTTTTGATATTTCATTCTTGCAGGACTGCTTGGGGCTCTGGTGTTCTGCATCATGATATAGTCTTTTGGTAAAGATTGAAGAGTCAACAGAAAGAAAAAGAGACAGGTGACTGAGTGCATGTGCCACATTGAAAGTTGTGTTTGGCTGTCAGTGTCTGATTTTCTCTCTTTCCGGCAGAGTGCATGGGATCCCAACCTCTTGGCCAAATGAACAGATGTCTGATGATGATTGGTAGTGTGGCCAGAGCCTAATGATGGGCATTTCTCTTTAGTTGAGCGCACATGGGCTTTGTTCCAAGTTAGCTGCCTATGGAGGCATTATAGTTGTTGCCAGCTGCTACTAAATACTGCTGCCTTAACATCAAGTTTGTAAAACATTCTAAGGGAGCGTCACATTTGTCCTTCACAGAATTCAGCTCAGTAAAGATCTGTATGTAAACACACAGACCTATTTATATTTAATTCAATACTATTCAGTACCACTAAGAAGTAGGGCTATTGATAAAATACAGTTCAGTGCAGTGTTGTCATTGTTAACTGACTAACTGAAATCATTTGAAGTACTAAAATCACTAAATGACAGCTAAATCCAAATTTAAAACAGAAACTATTAAAAATGACAAAAGCACATAAAATCACTAAAACAAAAATCAATATATACAAAATAAATATAATAACAGCTCAGTTGAAATAGTAATGCTACTATTGTAGTAAGCAACATAATACAAAACAAAATGTTTAATGTATGCACATAAATATAGTCCTATATATTTGATCTAACTGTAATTCATTTAGAAAATAATATTTTATCCAGCAGCTAATTTTATCCTGTCTGAACCTATGTATTAAAATTTAATCAAAGTTCACAGTGCTTAAACAGTGCCCCTTAACCACCCAGTGTTACTTAATACAGTTTTACCTAAAAAAAAAAAACTAAAAAAAAAACAAGTTTTAAGTATGACACAAATTTTAAGTACAGCTGAATGTGACAGTTTTTTTTAAGTAATGTTAACTACAGATCTAAATGGCGTTATAGTTCAAAAAGCGTCATTCTGAAAACCAATAGAAAATTAATTAGCCATTTCTTAATAGCAATACCTCAGATTCTTTAGTTTTTCAATTAAGTCACAATTACACACTGCATGAGGATAAGCAGTAATCCACAAATGTACGTTTGGGCACTTTTGCATCTGACTGCATTCCACATTTACAGTTTTGTCCTCTAGATGGCTCTCCAATCTCCATCTATGGACAAGACCCAGTGAAGCTCAGTGTGATGTAGTGCGAGCACTTCCTTCTAGAATCAGACTGACTGTTTGCACTCAGGTGTAAATAGCACTCGCTGCACAGCAGATTTATTAGCTCTTCAGTAGTTTCACTAAATGAGAAAAAAAAATTCAACGAAATGCAAGTTTGATATCAGATAGTCACGCATGTGCTTCGAGATTTTGCACAGTAGTCAAAATGAATCAATGATTAGTATGTTGTTGAGTTATTAACAGAGCTCTCTCAGACCAAACAAACTTCAAGATGATGCAGTTCAATTTTTGTAAGTGTTTTGTCTGAAAATCAATTAGGTATCACGGGAGAATATTTCCATGTTGCATCAGCGGAGTCAGTGGCCTGTTTCCTTCTCGGCCCGGATGTTGTTGTCTGTGCTGTGCGCGTGCCTGCTGCTCCTCCGCTGGAGTTAATTATCTGCATTAATGAGAGCAGCTCACTCATTTATCATTGTCTCATTCACTCTGCAAGAGCCTGACTAGAGCAGCACTGCCCCCTATCAGTACCCTGAGATCTGTGTGTGTGTGTGTGTGTGTGTGTGTGTGTGTGTGTGTGTGTGTGTGTGTGATGCCTCTGAATGATTTTGTTGTGCATTGCACTCATATGGTGTTGATTTCCATGTGATTCTCCATTCAGCATTCATATCCTGGATAAACTGACATTGTTAAATATACATACGTTCATGCACACTTTTATGTATTCATGGTCTCCATGCACCAGCATGTTTTATTTATTTTGGACGTGTTATTTTCATCTGTCCAGGGCTAGATGAAGGCCTCTTTGACTCTCGGTTGAATCAGATTTCTCATATATCATCTGCTGTCCGGTCGGCCGGTGGCTATATAACTTTACATTTAAGAGACAGCTGGCCAATCCTAGCCTCACAAGAGCTACTCCACATCAGGACCCATAAAAGCAGTGATTCGTCTTCTCGCTGGGGAGCGAGTGTATATTCCATCTGGGTGGCAAGTGGACGTTTGGGGCGTTAACACCATCAGGACACCTCTTTAACCTCCACATTCCCTCTGTGGATCTTCATATTCCTGGTTTTTCCTTCAATCTGCTCCTTCTGTGTAAAATATGGAGGGATTGTGGAGATTGCTTGATGCATTCAATCAGATGCATTCAATGTGGGACAGGTGATGCGTGACCGCAGGATAGCTGGAGAATGAGTTTTGGATGAATAAAAAAGAGTGGAGGCCGTAACGGAGGCGATGATGAGTGGTCTTACGGTTGTAAAGAAGCAGTAGAAGGGGCTTCCACCCAAGTAAATTGCCCTTTACTAGCATATTGCGGAAGCCAGTCTTTATTTCATGCGGTCGGGGAGTCACGTCTGCAGCCATTACTGTCTCCGTGTCGTCCCGGATGGTGGAAGTGCTGATATGGGACATTGGATGGACACGTCGGCGCTAAGGCTAATAGTATAATCAGGTACTAAGGAATTCATTTTCTCCTTGGCTGCACTCTGTGTGCGGTTGGGATGCAAAGAGGAGTCGAGAGAGATGCGGAGGTTAACCTGTGCTCTGTTAGCCCACGGTAACTCCCCCACTCAGCATTAAACTATAACCTCTACAACTCCCACAGCCCTCTGCCAAAGGTCAAAGGTCAAGAGCCAAGCATTCATTTAATGCTCATGCCACTCATAGGAATGAGGAAGCTTTCTTTACTGTAAATAGCACCAAAAGACATGTATTAATTGTGTAACAAACGATCAAGGAAAAAATCCTAGAATGCCTTCCTGTTTATACACACAGACACAGAGTGTGTTTTGCATAATGTGATATTTTAAGTCAGGTTTTTATTCTGCAGAAAGTCACAGAAACTTTGGCTCACTTTTGCATACAAAAATGATACATTATATATATATATATATATATATATATATATATATATATATATATATATATATATATATACATGTGTGTGTGTGTGTGTGTGTGTGTGTGTGTAAGGGATAATCAGTGGTTTGCCATGCATTAAAGGATTTTAAATATATGTGTGTGTGTGTGTGTGTGTGTGTGCATCAGTTAAAGCAACACGTTAATAGGGAACGGTTATTAAACAGACTTGAAACTATCTGTGCATTAAGCGTTTTTAATGCATACCTGCCTGCTAATCGGAATCCAGTATTCAGACAGAAATAAATATGAAATAAATGTTTTTGTTTTTATAAAGAAAACTAAACCTTTTTTGGCTTAGTGTAACCATATTTTCACAAGCATTATTTCAAAAAGTTCATGCTTTTCTAATGCATATTATGTATGCATGTGTTTGATTATATATGTATGTGCTTGTTTGTCATATAAATTTCAAATAGAAAAATACTGAAAGGTCCTAGAATATGATACTTTTTTTCTTTCTATTTTTTATTTATTTTGAATAATGACATGTTTTGTGAGATGTTCTCATTGGTTAATGAATGTGCCAGGGTGCGACCCCACAGACGGATCCTAAAGCAGCTTATTCTGCCAGAACAGGCCACTCATGTCTTCTCCCTCCCCCTCCAGTGTTATCTTCCTCTCCTGTTTACCACTGGCTCACTAATGGAAAAAATTTGCAGCAATATGCAAAAAAGCCGCTAAGGCAAATGCAGGTTTCCCAGGCAACAAGGAGGTTATATTCCTAGCGCGCCTAGCTCTCGCATCCTGCTGAAAATTAGATAGGAGAGCAGCGCATACAAAGAAAGAGACGTGGAAGGAGCGAGAGTAGGAAGGGTCCCAGGGGCCAGTTCTACTTCAAGCCATATTTAGTTTTCATCAGCGGCCCTGGCAGACATGCTGGCTCTCACTACTTTATATTTGTTTCTGTGGAAATAGAAGAAGAAACACAGCAACAAATATAACTTCACTCTCACACATAAAGCAATGTCCACATTCGCATGTAGCTACTTTAATTTTTCAATATTAATATTACATTTGGGAAAACTGCTAAATGTACTAGCAGCCATTTGTGGGTTTAACCTGCTCGGCTTTGAATGTAATATAAAAAAAATGCAGTCTCCATATCTTGTTTCATTAGCAGGATGTGGAATATGTCATCAAGCATCTGAAGGCACGGTGGACCACGAGTATTTCATTGAAATATCTAGTCAAGGGAAGTCGTGGAAGGTAGTGAATGAGGAAGAGAGATCAATTCAAATGAGAAATGTCAAGAAGTCCATTTCTTCAACATTAAGAGAGAAGGATTTCGCCTCCAGACATTCTTGAAATTTCCTTCCATGTGTATTTATTTGTATTTATTTGTATTTTTAGCTATGTTCTCCTGGCACAGCTCCAGAAAGGTTCATATTTAACAAGCTTTTTGATTTAAAAATATAAAAATGATGTTCTTCAGTCTAGTTTTAAACTCCACTATTGAAACTGAATATTACAACCTTTAGCTATATGTCAGCTCCAGTGTAATAATATCTCCAAAATAATATCAATGTTTCTTATTATTTGCACATACTTAGAGAAATGTGCAACTACACCCACTGAGACGCAGTTCAAGGCGAAAGCATCTAGTGAAAGAAAATTATAATTATAATAATTCTTCTCCTCTATGGCAGACAGCTTTCATTTACCCTCATTTATTACTCTTTGAGCAATTCAATATTTCATTACTTTTACTGTATGTCTGAGCCTTTAGCCTTCTTATGTAGTTATATTTACATTTTCATACAATCTAAAGTATTTAATTTTTTATATTCATTGTCCGTATTGATGTGCTCTTGTGGCGATAATAATATCCTTAATATCTTTGAGAACAGCCACTTCAACCAATGCCACCCCGCTCTTTATATCAAAAGATTTTTTGGATTAACTCTTAATATTAGATTTTCCTTTTTCTTACAGCTTAATCAAACCTAAAATAATAAATTTCCAACAGCTCAGCTCTTTTCTCAGCTGGAGTTTTCCTGCAGGAAAGGGGAGATCGCTAACCTTCAGTCTGCTTGGCTCTTGATATTGAACAGTAAAGAGAAACACTGGGGAATGAAGGCATACGGGCATCTGAACCGTGAATATGTTGCTTTATTTTCATCTTTACTCCTTCCATTGTTATGTTTTTTACCTCCTTTCCTTTCATAGTGCACTGTTTTGTGTTGGATTTCTGTTAACATGTTAAGGTAGTGACATTTTCTCTTCCTGAAATATCATGCTTTAATTAGCGGCTGATGTGTGCTGAGCTGCATGACTGAAATCTATTCATTAAGTGAATATTTATATTTCTGTTGACCACAGGAAAGATAGAAGCTGGCAGACACTGTAAACAAAGACATATGAGGGAAAGTGTATTGCGAGCAGAGAAGTGATCTTAGAAACGGTGGGAGGTTTAACTATCACTCTTCCACACCTTTGACATTTCTAATTATGTGATTTGTATTTCTGGGCAGTTGTTCTTATACTTTCACCCCTCTCCCACTCATGACTTCTTTTTCTCTCTTGGTTTGTCATTTCCACAGTACTGTTTTATATGTTTGCGATGTAATGAATAAATCTGAATTGTCACAAATGGCAGTCTATAAAAAATACTGGCAGATGCAAAGAGAGACTTCATAATATTTTTTTAGAATATCAGTTTTTCATTCTCGTCTATCTTCATTGCCCTCTTCCTGATCTTGTTGTTCCCTTTCCTGATCTCTTTCCTGTCTGTCTCGTGATGACTGTATTGTGATCATGATAGCAGTGATGATGCTTGACCAAGCACATCAATCTAACACAGGGCTGTAATTGGGCTTATTTTCCTTGAATGGCCAAATCTTTCCTTTCTGACATGGATTTAGAGCTCTCTCTTAGGCGTTTTCCAAACATAAACACACTGTTCATGCTCATGTAAATGTGTATATGTCTCTATACTAGAGCTGTGTATATATATATATATATATATATATATATATATATATATATTAGGGATGTCCGCTTAATGCATTAACTTGATAAAAAAAGATAATGCAATTAAGATAAATAAAATAATTAAGGCACTGGCCCCGCCCCCAGATATGTACGTTATCTTACAGTACATACAGTTGACTGTTGAAAAATATGATGCAGGGCAACACCTCCAATAAAATATTTATTTTTAAAGCTCAGTTTGTAATGTCTACCTGATACTTTCTCATTTAACACAAAAATTGCTTTAAATTCTTTGTGTTTATTTTCAATGTCAAATTTATTTTGCGATTAATTAATCGAAACATTGTATAATTAATTAGATAAAACATTTAATACACACACACACACACACACACACACACTCAAATTGGGGTCTTAATTCTGAGTCTCTCCAGCTCACCAAGGCTGCATTACATTTATTTGATTCATTAAAACTGTAATATAGTGAACTAATTTAAAATCACTGTTTTCTATTTTAATATATTTTAAAATGTACTGTATTCTTGTGATGGCAAAGCTTCATTTTTAGCATCATTACTCGAGTCTTCAGAGTCACATGATCCAGAAATCATTCTAATGCACTGATTGAAACATTTCTTATTATTATACATGTTGAAACCTAATATTTTGTGCAAAAAATTATTATTATTATTTGTTTTATCAATCCTTGCTGAATAATTTTTTTAAAAAGAAATACTGATCCAAAACGGACTGAAAATTACAGATAAAACTGTAGTCCTGATGTGTGAGGCTTTAAAAATGTATCATAACTAGTATTTGTTATAAAATGTGTAATTGGGAGGTAAAACAGCTCTTTGAAACTCCTTAAATAAGGATGTGGATATTTTAACTGCAGTTGATTAATTAAGCTCAATTAATCTCAATTCAACCTTTCTGACACTGTGTCTCTTTATAATGTCTGAAGAAATCTTAAAATCAACCCAATGAAAGAGCTAAAATCATTCAGGATATGAAATAATCGTATTCTCCTTCAAATTAAAACTTTTAACTCCCTAAATGATGTCCTAAATGATCTGTGAAGTGGACGCAGCAGATAGGGGCAGACATTTTAATCAGAGTTTGACTTGACTACACTGAAACTGAATCATAGTGTCAGATAAGATTATTATCTTGAGGTATGATATGATCTCTGTCTTTATCTGATAGGCCTCATCAGTGTCAGGAGCGGAAATGTAAATGAAGGAGGGATGATAAATGGATAAGTGTAAAATCTTTGCTCTGTCCTTTGACTGCTCTGACAGCCCGTGTTCCTCTGTCTTGTGCCACACTCACTCCATTAGAGGAAATGAAAGCCCTTGGCTGGACTGAGCCACAATTACAGGCACAATTACTTCCTCTACAAATCGCCCCAGATCCCTACGCCTGATTATCAAATTAGAGCTATTAATAAGCTTCCCGCTGTGTGCGTGTGCGATGGAGAGTGCCCTCTCTACCACCGATACACGTTAGCATACATCCTATCGTCTTATAATTCTTATAATTCAGTTTCTCTTAATTCAGACGCTAGCTAAACATTGTTTTCCTCATCATTAATGTGGTTTCTCTGTTCAAGTGACACATGGAGAGAGCGTGAGCCAATCGTCCATCTCTTCCTCTGTAGTTATTGAATTAAAAAAATAAAAAAAAAAACAAGAATGAATGTCTGATGGTGTTGAAAGATTTAGTACAGCTTACTGAACTGCATCATATCTAGTCTAATCTCTCAATCTGTGTTTTATTCAAGAAAAATAGCAAATAAAACCGCTTTTTATATATCCCACAATGCTTAAATAGGGAATGTATTATTAAATACAGTATATGCACAATATTATGCATCCTGTTTGAATAAATGTCTAAAATTATATGTATATGTATATATATATATTAGTGCTGTCAATCGATTAAAAAAAATTAACTAATTAATCGCACAATTTTTTAAAATTAATCGCGATTAATCGCGATTAAAAGACTGAAACTTTTTGGATATGTAAATGTAAAATGTAAATAATTAATGTAAACTCAAGACAAAGAAACTATTTAAATACAAAATATGATTGTTTATTGGAATTTTTGTTTAACTTGTAACACAGATTTTCTCATGTAAACAACATACCTGCAATAAACCATCAATATCCTCCAAATTAACTGTTGGCTTGAAAGCCATATTTATTACAGAAATAAAAACACAGGCATGTAAGTACAATTTGAATTTCAAAACAATCAATGCCAATAAAAAACAAAAATGATTTCCATGTTGAATTCTAAGTGGACTGCAAAAAAATTCCAAAGTATAGTCATTGCCAGTGCTTTAAGTGGGCCAGTATGCACCGGTACCGCCACTTCCAAATATAGCTCTTGAGCGTACCGCCACCTCTCCGTGCGCCCAGAACGTGCTTGTAGCGTACCGGTACGCTCATTTGGACATCTGTTTTAATAGAGGTTTTAATCTTTTACCTGCACTTCCGATTTTCAGAGCGCCTTTCACAATGCAAGCTTCCTAATTCATCCCACCCAGAGCAGAAACTACATTACCCATTCACCCTTAAGTTATACAAGTGAATAGCGCATGTGTCGCTTTTCCCACTGTTAAGTGTCAACAACTCAACGTGGCCGGAGAAGGTGTGTGAAACTCGTTGTGAGTTATACTAAAGCAAAATCTTGAGTATTTATTGTCTGATAAACATTAAAAACTGTCTGCTGAGGTTGAGTCGTCCTGCAGCCCCCGCTCGCTGCTCATTGGCTGCAGCATCTTTTTTCTAAGCTCTAAAAAAATACCGTAGACGGCAAGGCACAAATTTAGATATATATTTATCTCATTAATCTATAGCCTATGCACAAAGACAATATGATCTTTTTGTCCCCTTTTTGTTTTAAAGCTTGATGAAGAGAGAGAGCGCAAGTTGCTGCAGCTGAGGAGGACAGTGATGCACGCGCACAGGAGTGATTGACAGTTCGCGGCACTGTGTACAAAAAATACTCCGCTACACAATTATTTCATTATTTTCGTTTAAGCTTATTAACGTTAGCGTTACAGAAAGGTCTGATTTACGCACTGTTACAGTCATTGTTTTTTTTTTTTTTTTTAAACAATGACATTTGAGTTCATGATTTTAATGTTGCTGTTTCTTGTGGCAGACTAAATGAAGAGTAATGTTTCTTGTGGCAGATTGAAGAGTAATCCGGCAGAGTTTTATACTGAAACTTTCCGTCTAAAAGTCCTTCCTTGGTCTTATCCATATTTCTTTGCACGTTGAACACACATAGGCCACAACTGGAAATAAAAAAAACTGCAACCGCGTTAATTGCGTTATTTTTTTTTTAACGCGTTAAATATTTCAAATTAATCGAATGCGTTAACGCGCTAATTTTGACAGCACTAATATATATATATATATATATATATATATATATATATATTGTGCTAAACTCAAATTCACAAAATGGCGAAATTTGATAGAGCAGGTAACAGTCAGAAAAAGCGATGTCTTTACTTTCTTTTTTGTCTCGTTTTTATTGAATCACGGTTTGTTATTAACATACTAAATGTGTCTCTCTTCATCTAAAACAGAAAGAGTAAGCCTAAACGAATTTACCTCAGAGCAAATGGGAATAGACGTGGCAGAGGAGGGTGAGGGCCAAATCTTCTGAATTAAATCTGATATTAGGCAATGCTGGCTCGATTCAGGCCTCAAAGCAGGGAGAACTATCCATATCTCTAAATCAGAGTCTGTAGATTGAAAGTGTCACCTAACTGAAAGTGATTTAGGGCCTGCATCGGCTGGCAGTGCATATATAAATTCAGCCCTGACAGCCACTCGAAAGTCTCCCCTATCAACATTATGAGGTATTTGCATGGCAGCGCCTTGGAGATTATGCACCATGCAAATGATGTAGCTCGCTGGATGAGGTGATTTCAGTCCTCCCCGCACCCGTCCTCACCCTCACACCCCAGGGGATCGGAGCTCCGCCTTTGTTCGCATATTCATTTTTCCCCCCTTGCTTTGCATGTCCCTGGTTTTATATGGTCGCCTGCTTGGGCATCTAAAGGCATCAGCGCTCACCGGCTCCTGGGACACAGAAAGCCATTTTTCATTTAAGACGCGTGGCAGCCCAGCACTCAGACCAACCCCCCATTGTACCTTTTAAAAATGCCCTCTTGGATATTTCCAGTTTCTTTTTCTGGTTTTGTAGAAGATGCTGTAACAATGGCTGAATAGATCAACCAGCAAAAACAGCATCTTTATCTTGTGCTACTGGCCTACATTTCAACAGTCTGAAAACTATAATGAAAATTATGCATTTCCTAATATTGGCTATTTTACATACAGTGTCCCATAGTGTGTAAGGATGGTACACTTACAGTAAAATCACACTTAAAATGTTTGAATTTAATTGCATCAGATGCAAAATATCAAACAATATGGCATCTGTAAACAATCTTTAACACTTTAATATAGGAACCAATTCTCACTGTCGACTAGTTGCCTATTAGCATGCATATTTTTAACACATTGGCTGTTTATAAGTACTTGAGCAGCACATATTCTGCATAACCATATTCTACATTCCTAATCCGACCCAATACTAAATTTAACAACTACCTTACTAACAAGCAGCAAATTAGGATTTTATTGAACAAAAGCGAGGTCAGTGGTTTGTTAATGGTGAGAATAGGACTTTAAAATAAAGTGTGACTAACTTTTTTTAATGACCCTTAACTAACTGTTTCCAAGGCTATTTTAACTGGATGTATAATGTCCAACTCAATATTGAAGTCCTAGCAAAGTGATCATGACTTGAACATATTTCACTTACATTTGGCAATCAGAATGTGTCCAAATATGTTTCAGACTGTTTGCCTTAATTTTGAACAGTATATCTGTTGTTTTCTCATTAAACCTTTTGCTAAAGCTTTTATATTTACACTTATGCTTTTGCCAGGAGCTTTCATCCAAAGCCACATACAGTAGCTTCAGTATATACTTCATGAGTAGACCGTTTGAACTAAGGGGACGCTTTAAAAAAATGCAGCGTGTGCTATTTTCTTTAAAAGAAATGCCACTTGGTTAGATATTTTGTTAAATAATGCAGAGCTATTTTAAACGTGGAGTAAGCATCATACTATTTGCAGCTGCTATATTATGTGTAATATATTATATACATTACTGTATGCTGCACTTTCAGAAAAAGGTACAGAAGCTGTCATTTGGGCAGTACCCCACATCTGTACCTAATTTAACCCTTTTTTTATCCCCTCATTGTTTTGCACAGACCATTATTTTTTATAATCCTGAAGGAGCTTTTCTGGTCTTATGTGTTATGAACTTCGGCTGTGGGCTCAGTGAGTGACCGTTTCCTGGCCTGCCCCACGAGATGGTTCCTGACACCTGTGTATTTGTCTACAAGTGGCAGCGCTTCATTCACGGTGCATTAGTCTGTCGCTAATCTATCTTCTGCTGAAACAAGTGGATTAAGACTTATCATCCAGACAGGCAATAGCATCTGATGGATGACACCCTTCACTCGGCCCTGACAAGGGTTTCTCTCATCGCAACAGAAAATAGAATCAGAAACAGCTCTCTTACTGTAATGACATTTTTCTCTCTGTGTAATAGGATTTTCGGCACAGTCCACAGCTATTCTTGTGTCGCGTGTTGTTTGCGTGTATTACTGATCTTGGTAGTTGCTCTCACCTTTGTAAGTTCAAGATTCATACCTCTCTAGACCTGAATATACTGGTTTGTTAGCATTGAGCGAAGCATCTAATGGAGAACAGAACATGACAGGATTTGACATTAACTTCAGGATAAAAAGACGAAGAAATCCAGAACTATACATCAGTGTTCGAAGTTTGGTGTATGTTTTATACGATGTAATTCATTCCTGTTATGCAGAGCTGAATTTTCAGCGTCATTACTCCAGTCTTCAGTGTCACATGATCCTTCAGGATTCATCCTTTTTTTGGGATTCTCTGATGAATAGAATGTTATAAGAAATATAATTTATTTGAAGTAGAAATCTTTTGGAACATCATTTAGTCATTTTTGATCAGTGGAATGCATCCTTACTAAATGAAAGTATTGATAAAAATATTTGAATTTTATGTTACATAATAACTAAACTACTAATATTTATTCTCATTAATAAAATACTAAAAACACCTCACATTCACTTTTGAGAAATAAAACTATTATTTCACTATTAACACTATTATTTCTTATCATATTATTTTGAAGCTGCTCTATCGTTGCTTGTTTTGACCAGAGGGCTAGTTACAAGAAGCTATAGACATATGCTTCTTTTCCCACTTTGTATAAGCAAAGCTAATGGAGCTCAAAGTGTTCTTTAAGAGCAGATTCACTGGTTACGCTTCGGGGTCATTACGAGCCAGGCCTGCTGTGTGTTTGATTAAACGGCTTGAGTTCACACAGAAACACCAGGATGCTAATCGCGGGAAAGAGATGGGAGATCGCCTCCATTTCCCTCAGCACCAGGACTTTGATGATAGACGGAGAGAGCAGAACATGGAGAGGAAAGAGAAAGTTGAAGGAAAAGAAATGAATCACAGAGAGCAAGAGAGACGGCTTTGATTAATTAAGCCTCCTACACTCATCAGGCTCCTCACACGGGTGAGTACTTGTCCTGAGCAGACGTGAATACCTCAGGGAGCTCAGACAGAGCAAGCTGGATTGAAAAGGATGAATATTAATGCTTGCCTAACACCCAGTTTACTCACAAATGGGCCATGTGTTTGTTCAGGCCAAACAGGACTGTTGACAAGACAGAAAATATGTACCTCGCTAATGCTAATCAAAATTGTGCATGCCGAATGCGCTGTGGATTCAGTGCAGCGGGGCATGCGACGACAGTCTTGGAGGAACAGAAGTGTTCACATGCTCTCGTAACACTCAGCTAATTATTTTGCATTTATTAATTTAGGCAGCTTGATGAAAAGTGGCAACTTGATGAAATACAGAGAAACAGTGAAGATAATTTCTATGCATTTAAGTGCATGCATTCCTTACTAAAATTATAACCGTATAGAGGGAATGCAGTGACTTTTTTATGATAGGTGTTTTTTCAAAGACAGTTTCAATTCTATTGCCCACAAAAAAAAGAAAAAAAAGAGATGGATCATTTACCACATCTATGCTTTGTGACAAAAATGCCACAACAAATACACGCTGTCACACTGCATTAAGCTAAAAGCACTCTATTTGTGCCTATTTGCACAATGTGAGTACCTGTTGATATGAATACAGAAATAATTATGCAGCTTTCCTGTAGTGGAAACTAGTAATAGTATAGGAAAAACAACAGGCAAAGAAATGTGTTGTTTAAAAGAAGCGTTTTAATGTAAATTGTGCATGTTAGAATTTAAATAAATAAATATATTATATTATAGTCTAAAAGTTTTTTCATACTCTGCAGTCTTTTTAGATCTGACATCCACAGAAAGGCTTCGAGACGAAACCATGAACGACTAACCAAATCTGTGAAAACAATAAATACTTCATGTTTGCCCAGGTTCCTCAGTTAAAGGATAACCCCATCAAACTCCAAATTAGTGGCAGGCATAACTTTATTGCAGCCATAAATAATTGACTTGGGCCATCTGTAAAAGTGGCTGATTTAATACCAGTGAATTAAATCAGCCAGTGAATATACAATTCCAGTGAATATACAAATATATTTCTAATTGTGGATTTGCAATGACACATTAATCATTCAGTCACAGTGATCATATTTGTATTTTTGTGTTAATAAACCACTACAATAACCATTATGAGTCCATAATGACCACGGACACGTATTTCAGTGTTATAAGCTTCATAACCATCAGATGCTAGTCAGCTGGCTTTTTTTCAATATATCTTGCAATTCAGCAGCACTGTGCCAGTAGTGAGAGACAGAATAATCTCACTGCTTGTCATTTTGTGTCATAAACAATCAGGTTGTGTTAGTCTGGCTTTGAATATACATGCAGTAACAGCAGGAGATCTGTTGTTAGGCAGAACGATGCTCCAGGGAGCGGCAGATCTGTTATTACACCTGAAGCCCTGCAGCTCCAATTATTTGCCCCCCTTCTCTGCCCTTACTCGCACTTTTCCAGCTCAAACGGCCCTGGAGTGACAGGCCAATATAACCTGGCTTCAAATGAGATCAGTCCTCTGTCAGCACACACTGAATTCATTCTGGACACACAGAGCAGGTGCTCAGATGAGGCACACTGATAATAGACTGGCTGAGAGAGAATGAGTCTGGATTGGATGTTATGGACGATTATATACTTCTTCTGTCTTGTGTTTAAAGACAAAGATAAAGTGAGAAGAGGAGATATGCAAAGAAAACAAATAAAATCATCATGTTTTTGTCTGATAAATGGACAGGGACGTGTGTTTTTTTATTTTATGTAAAAATGTATATACTGGCATATAGGAAAGGAAAATGCTTTAGATGCTATAATTGGCCATTTTTAAAGTTTATCACCACTATTAATCAACTGTTAGATTTAATTTGCTTCACTTGCTTTCACATTGTAACACGATTCTTGTGAAAGTAAAAAAGATCAATAATTAGGGATGTAATGATACACTCAACTCATGATATACTGATTTCATTATACAATTTTCTATTATTTATTTATTAATTTTTTACAAAATTAGATTTAAGACAAATTATAAATGAAAAGGTCTCCTTTCATAATTTCTCAGACAAAATGCTGCACAGTTCTATGTGAAATTGAAATATGTCAAATAACAAAACAAATGGCAAATCAAATACATAAATAATACAAATAAAACAAATCTATGCCTGTGCTCTTTCCTTTTAAAATGAGAGGTTACCACCTCAAATTTGAAGAATTTCGAAACTTCAGCTTTGTGAAACTATAGGCCTATACTACCTAAAACATCTGTATTCATCAAAAACAGCAGACGGGCTGAATGAGATGCAAATTCAGTCTCTGACAGCAGGTGGCGCTTATGGAACAGCAATGATATCATATAGTGTTTCCTTGGTTACCGCTGTAAACAAAGCATCTTTGAACACTGCCCTGCATCTCAGTGTTCGTACTATCCATCCTAAATAGCATGTGAGATTAGAGTACGTATGTCCCAAAGCACAGTTAAAAAGAGAAATGTCAAAATCCCTGGATGGTCTGCTATTTCAGGTCGATTATTGAAGAAGGGATCGGTGCCTAAGCCACTAAAAAGCTACCCTTAGTCAAAAAAGCATTCCAAATTTACTTTATTTATTTAGCTAGTCTTGGTGTGAACAATTAATCTGTGCTGAACAAGTCAATCTGAAAAAAAAAATAGTTTGTCTTCTTGGTAATCTTTAGTCAAAATCGTAACATTTGTTTCCGTTCTGGAATGGTATTCGTTCTCTGACGTGAGTTTGACGGCTTGGACAGAATATCTTTAAACACACCTCTCCAACCGTTAGATTGCTATGAGTGAGAGACAGAGAGGAGGAGCGCAAACATAAAACCATGCATCTATTCAATATTCAGTTTCAGCTGGAAATAAGTCACTACACTGAAATAAAGTCAGCAACAGCTTCCGATTGACGCAGACTTTAACGGCAAATGCTAACGGAAAGGAGACCAGAGGCCATTTGTCTTTTCTTTTTAAATGGATATATGTAGAAGAGGCTTCACTACGCTGAATAAGCAGCTTTTTAGAGGAAACAGCTCATCTTTAATTAATCGACAGCCTATCTGCTAATCTTCAGCATGCTTTTCATGAAACAATAATTTCTAGATTGAACTATTTTTAGAGTTTACACCTTAAAAAATGTTGGTTTTTTTAATAAGAAAAGTCACTGATGTTTTGCAAAAGGTGGGATTCAGATCATGGCACTTCTCATTCATTCTTATGGCATCCATAATTGGCGAGTATCGTACAACTCAAGCATTTTTCAGTTTTCTCTCATGCCCTATATTCAGCAATCTTGTGCCCTTGTGTTTTTGTTCTGTCATCATTAACCGTCGAAGTTTAATTCCAGTTCTCAAGAACACAAGTACAGAGGACACATGAAGGGTTCGAGGATGCATCGAGTATCTATGTAACTCTGTCTGTGCACACTCTAATGGCTAATATTGCCCACAATCCATTGTGCTTTGGCAAAGGATTTGGTCAAGAACTACAAACACAAATAAAAGGTGTTAAAAACTACAAACATGACGGATGTGCACACCCCAGAGAGGTTTAGATAAAGGGGTTTGAGTTACTAATAATAAACATTTAACCTGGTAAAAAAAAATACAGTATTGTTCAAAATAATAGCAGTACAATGTGACTAACCAGAATAATCAAGGTTTTTCGTATATCTTTTTATTGCTACGTGGCAAACAAGTTACCAGTAGGTTCAGTAGATTCTCAGAAAACAAATGAGACCCAGCATTCATGATATGCACGCTCTTAAGGCTGTGCAATTGGGCAATTAGTTGAATTAGTTGAAAGGGGTGTGTTCAAAAAAATAGCAGTGTGGCATTCAATCACTGAGGTCATCAATTTTGTGAAGAAACAGGTGTGAATCAGGTGGCCCCTATTTAAGGATGAAGCCAACACTTGTTGAACATGCATTTGAAAGCTGAGGAAAATGGGTCGTTCAAGACATTGTTCAGAAGAACAGCGTACTTTGATTAAAAAGTTGATTAGAGAGGGGAAAACCTATAAAGAGGTGCAAAAAATGATAGGCTGTTCAGCTAAAATGATCTCCAATGCCTTAAAATGGAGAGCAAAACCAGAGAGACGTGGAAGAAAACGGAAGACAACCATCAAAATGGATAGAAGAATAACCAGAATGGCAAAGGCTCAGCCAATGATCACCTCCAGGATGATCAAAGACAGTCTGGAGTTACCTGTAAGTACTGTGACCGTTAGAAGACGTCTGTGTGAAGCTAATCTATTTTCAAGAATCCCCCGCAAAGTCCCTCTGTTAAAAAAAAGGCATGTGCAGAAGAGGTTACAATTTGCCAAAGAACACATCAACTGGCCTAAAGAGAAATGGAGGAACATTTTGTGGACTGATGAGAGTAAAATTGTTCTTTTTGGGTCCAAGGGCCACAGGCAGTTTGTGAGACGACCCCCAAACTCTGAATTCAAGCCACAGTACACAGTGAAGACAGTGAAGCATGGAGGTGCAAGCATCATGATATGGGCATGTTTCTCCTACTATGGTGTTGGGCCTATTTATCGCATACCAGGGATCATGGATCAGTTTGCATATGTTAAAATACTTGAAGAGGTCATGTTGCCCTATGCTGAAGTGGACATGTCCTTGAAATGGTTGTTTCAACAAGGCAATGACCCAAAACACACTAGTAAACGGGCAAAGTCTTGGTTCCAAACCAACAAAATTAATGTTATGGAGTGGCCAGCCCAATCTCCAGACCTTAATCCAATTGAGAACTTGTGGGGTGATATCAAAAATGCTGTTTCTGAAGCAAAACCAAGAAATGTGAATGAATTGTGGAATGTTGTTAAAGAATCATGGAGTGGAATAACAGCTGAGAGGTGCCACAAGTTGGTTGACTCCATGCCACACAGATGACAAGCAGTTTAAAAAAACTGTGGTCATACAACTAAATATTAGTTTAGTGATTCACAGGATTGCTAAATCCCAGAAAAAAAAAATGTTTGAACAAAATAGTTTTGAGTTTGTACAGTCAAAGGTAGACACTGCTATTTTTTTGAACACACCCCTTTCAACTAATTGCCCAATTGCACAGCCTTAAGAGCGTGCATATCATGAATGCTGGGTCTTGTTTGTTTTCTGACAATCTACTGAACCGTCTGGTAACTTGTTTGCCACGTAGCAATAAAAAATATACTAAAAACCTTGATTATTCTGGTTAGTCACATTGTACTGCTATTATTTTGAACAATACTGTATGTATTTAGTGTTATCTGTGTTAAATTTAATCCGCAACACTGATGTGAACTTTTGTAAACATCTGTTTGGAATATAATAAGTCTTTTAAAGACAATAGATACTTCTTTTTCCTCTCAAAATTTCATGATTGAATTGAACAATGCTAAAAACTTAAAATAAAAATATATAAATATTTATCGTAACAGATAAACTAGCATTTTTAAATATTTAATTTTTGTGTTTTTGTTAGTAAAAACATGATATAAGAAATATCAGAACCTCTTGCTGAGTCTGAGGTAGAACAAAACCGTTGAACACATTTTTGCATGGTATGATGCTTTAATTAGCCTACTACATTTCTTACGGGTTATCTTCATTTTGGAAATTACTCAAATGAGAAATACACTTTTTAAGATTTTAATACTCTTAGATTTTCATGTGAAACCATGAATATATGCAAAATGACAGTGTGGTAGCGCTCTTTACACACGCACACTCATCAGCAGAGAACTCAGTGACTTAATTAGCAAAAACTCATTGGCATAATTAGTGATTAAAAAGCACAGCCTCCCACACACTTTACTGTGTTTTGTTTAGAGCTGTGAGTTTTGCATGCGTTAACTTGCTTAACTGTCCCTGAGCGAGCTGATTACAAGATGAGCAGAGCAAAATAAAAGAGAGGTCAAATTAGGCTGCTGGGAAAAAAAGTATTAAAATATCTATAGTGGTTCAATTTGCAACAGCTCTTAAAGAGTGGCCTTTTTTTCACCCAGCATGCATTAGTGTGATGAGGCTAACATCTTAACCTCCAGCTGAAGATTATGTTTATTTTGTCTGAACAGTGCAGGGCTGGTCAATTAGAAAATAACTCAGCCCTGGAGCCTGTATGATGGAGACCCCTTTTCCTAGCAGAATTGGGCCATTAGGCCATAGAGGATAGAGTATAAGGTTAGGAGAGCATAATTCTCTCTTAAATGAATATTATTTGCACAGTTAAACCCACTGAAACCCCCTGCTGCTTCTGTAATGAAGCTGCTTGGTGCAGCTGAATCCACACACATACACACACACACACACACACACACACACACATTCTATTAGCTTCATCATCATATTCAGCAGTGCATCTGTCCATCCAAGAATATAATTTTATATTCAACTTTATTACAAGTTCTGGTCATATAATTAGAATATCATAAAAAAAGTATTATTTCACTAATTCCATTCAAAAAAGTGAAACTTGTATATTTTATTCATTCATTACACACAGACTGATATATTTTGAGTTAATTAGCTGATTAGAGTGTGGCACCAGGTGTCTTCAATATTGAACCTTTTCACAATATTCTAATTTTCTGAGACTGAATTTGGGATTTTCCTTAGTTATCAGTTATAATCATCAAAATTAAAAGAAATATACATTTGAAATATATCAGTCTGAGTGTAATGAATGAATATAATATAAAAGTTTAACATTTTGAATGGAATTAGTGAAATGAATCAACTTTTTGATGATATTCTAATTATTAATATGACCAGCACCTGTATGTATCTTTCTCTATCTCTATATATAAATGTTAATGAGTTAGTTAAATAAAAGTTAGTAAAATTCAAAATATGAATAAATACTATAATAGTATAGCCTATAAATGACACTGAAATAACACTTTTGTGTTTTTTTAAATGAACCAATTATTAGCGCTTATTTTTAGATTTTTTTATTAATTATTTTTGCAAACATGTTGAGACTGTACAATATGCTTCATCTCCTAAAGATATTTTTCATGTGATATTTTTAGTATTCCTCTGCAAACTAACCACACAGTCTAGTCGTCACAGTAAATGTTTCTCTTTGCCAACAGTTGTTTAGTTCTAAAAAATAATCAGCATCAGGCTTTTCTGAGCCCTTGCCAATGACCCACTTATTATAAAGTGAGAATGAGAGTGAGAGGGAGAGATAGGGAGCTAATTAAGCTGAATAAACATGAATTGTGGCACTGGGACTGAACACAAGTGAGATTTACAGAAGACACGTCTGTCTTAGCAGCTGCTTTGACATCACAGGGAAATAGACGATCTGGAGGATAAACATCTCATTTTGGTATTTTTTTGTATTTCTCCAAGGAGGTCCATAAAAAAGCTAGCCATTAGCATTTCCATTCATCTCAATGGTAGTTTCTTGGCAGGAACCTTCCTGTATGTGCACCTATGAATAGCACCTACCAAACTGCTCTGTTTTGTTAGATCCATTGATTCAATCTGTTTCTGAAACTGATTATTTTATTTTTAATTTAATTTAAAATAAAATATTTCCTTGTAAAAAAAAAATATTCTAAATAAATAATTAAATGTGTTTATTTTGTATTATTTTAAGTCATTCTCAAAGACATCTGCATGCACATGGCACTAAACTAAAGTAGGCTACAATAAATTATATATAAATCCAATGGGGGATAACAAAGCATATAAGGAATAGTTTACCCCAAAAATATAAACTATTCACCCTCAGACCATTCAATATGAAGACGAATTTGTTTCTTTGAAACAGATTTGGAGAAATTACTTCACTTGAATGAATCCTCTGCAGTGAATGGGTGCCATCAGAATAAGAGTTTAAACATCTGATATAAACATCACAATAATCCAGTATATCAATGAATGTCTAGTGATGTGAAAAGCTGTGTGTTTGTAATAAACAAATCCATCATTAATATTGTTTTTAACATTAAACGGCTATTTCTGGCTAAAATCAGGAAAGAAATATGCTCAGATTAAACAAGGTTTACAAGTGAAAACAGTTCTTAACAAATATGTCGGTGGATTTGGATGTGAGATGAAGAGGGGACTATTTTGGCAGAGGAAAAATGCCATAATAATGAATATGTTAATTATAATCACACATTTTTCAGGACACAAGATGTTGACTGATGGACTAGAGTTGTGTGGATTGAATGTGGATAATTATATCCAGGCTCTAAAACATTACACTTGGTGAACACCCATTGATTTTAACCTGACCATGTCTGTTTACAAGACTGTAAGCTCAATTTTTCATCCGTGCACTCTGCCAAACCCCAGGAGCTACAGGACTGTGACACTCACCTAAATGCATCCAATAGACTTCAGTTCATTAAGTTACCCATCACTGTGCTGCAGTGGTCAGCTGCTCGCCAGCCAGCATCTGCGGTGACTTTATTGTCCCCTGTGGAGGAGTGGATCAGATGCAGTGTGTCTGATGAAGCGGTGCCCTGCGGTGAGCCCGTGTGTCAGTCTGAGATCAGCACTGATGAGCAGCGTGCATGTGTGATAACAGTGGATCTTGCAGGAGCGGCTCCAGCACTTGTGTTAGGATTTATCCTTGTCACTTGCTGGAGAGAGAGAAACTGAGATGCGGAAGAAGGAAATAACAATGAAGCTTATGCTTGATGGTTGGGTTTTCATTATTTTGTGAAGCTAGAGTCAATTCAATTGGAGAAAAGTGTAATAAATGCATTTAACAAATGTTGCATTTTAATTTAATTTTAACTTAATTTATTTATCTGTAAGATACTTGTTTTTTTTAATGAGAATGAAACTTACATTTTGTACCTTTTTCTTATTTAGGCTGTCAGAGGTTGTCATGTGACTCTTTCTGCAGGTTACATCGTTGTGCCAGTAGGTGGAGACAGTTGAATCTTTCACTCAATCGCATACTGAATTAATAACTCACCCTCATGTCGTTCCAAACCCGTGAGACCTCCGTTTATCTTCAGAACACAGTTTAAGATATTTTAGATTTAGTCCGAGAGCTCTCAGTCCCTCCATTGAAGCTGTGTGTACGGTATACTGTCCATGTCCAGAAAGGTAAGAAAAACATCATTAGAGTAGTCCATGTGACTTTAGAGGGTCCGTTAATTTTTTGAAACATCGAAAATACATTTTGGTAAAAAAAAAAAAAAAAAGGCAAAAACTATGACTTTATTCAGCATTGACTTCTCTTCCGTGTCTCTTGTGAGAGAGAGTTCAAAACAAGCAGTTTGTCATTCGGTTCGCGAACAAATCATTCGATGTAACCGGATCTTTTTGAACCAGTTCACCAAATCGAACTGAATCGTTTTAAACTGTTCCTGTCTCCAATACGCATTAATCCACAAATGACTTAACAAATGATAATCAATATGCAAAAAATAAATAAAAATGGCTTCTACAATAAAACCATAGTTAATTTTCATAAGGGATAATGCAGCCAAAGATAATGTATGAGGAACATAAATGATTAACCTTCCGAGCAAATGAACGAACCTGGAAGATGCACAACGGCTGATTCTGCTTTGGCGTTTGGAGATGCAAAAATACACAAAATAACTGCCTACATCATGCCTAAAATTAAAGTTACTATATGAACGTACTGTTTATTGAAAAATATCTTAATTTTAATCGTATTGTTGTTCTGTGTTTACCTGCGGCCTTTAGACTACATAAGAATTGGAGTAATGTTAGTATCCTCCTGTTGCTATCTATCTATCTATCTATCTATCTATCTATCTATCTATCTATCTATCTATCTATCTATCTATATGTTGCTGTAGTGCTTTGTTGTCAGGCATAAGTAAAGTATATGTAAGCTAGTGCACAGTTGTTGGGTTTGTCACAGTAAGCAGAGACTTGCCCCGTAAATGATGTAGGTTGCCAAGGAAACAGCCTCATTTTTAGGTAAATTACTCTACTTGGCACTCAACAAAAGTGCAATTAGCTCACCAGTGGCCTGAGCCGAAGCACAATTAAAACCCAGAGGAGATTTGAAGGAGCAAAGAGGATCATGGGTATCTGACAGCTTGCTTGTTCCTAATCTCCTTGTTGCAGGGGGGTCCCTCTTTGTGTAGTTCCCTGCGAACACACGCAGCGAGGAGGAGATGGCTTTAATTATGAGGTTTGATCCAGAATATTCTGCTAAGAACCATTTGGGACTTACCTTTTTAAATAATGGCCCTTTTCTCCAATCCTGGCACTTTTCAGTATGTTTGCAATTATCTTGTCATCCTCCTTTCTCTTTAGTGTGCCCTTTTTCACATCCCATCACTGCTTTCGGTTTTCTGTTCTTACAACTTTATGATGTACGTTGACACTTTTTTTTTTTTTTTGCTGTGTTGCATTAATTGTTATTTTTTCACACTTTAAACAAGATTTTGATAGCAACATTAGCTAGTGGGATTGAGGATCATATAGCATAATGGTTCAGAAGTGATGTCTTTATATATTATTGCCTATTCATAGATGATATTTTAGTGTTTCCAGCATGTATTAAGGAGAGAATGTACAGTCAACCCGAGTGTGATGAAGAGAGATGGTGTAGTATTTAATCATTCAGGTGTCAAAAGCAGCAGTAAACAGACGGAGGGATTCATCTTGCATGGAATTGCCATTTCAGCAAGATTGCTCTGGTGTCGGTTTTCTCAGTTTTTTTTTCTTTTTCTGTGAAGGCAAAGAAAACAAAGCCAGAAAAAAAGACCTGTAAGAAATCTCTGGAGTTCTGATTATAAAGAGCTCACAGACAATCCTGTTACCACTGAAGACACGTCTGCCAACTCACATGTGCTACAAAACCAGTTCTTGTATTAATACACCTCTAAATAATTGTAATACACAGCGTTTTTTATTATTATAATTGTCTGATGTTTTTCAGACCGTACTGTGAAGTAATCAGTTATTGCTCCAGGTTTTGTGGGGTCTCTTGAGACCGGAAGCATAATACTGTACAATGTCATTTTCATGGAGGACATTCGAATCATATTATTAAGGCCATATTTCCATTATAAACAGTTCCTATAAAATTATGTGATTTTTCAAGCAAAAAATAAAATGCCACTGGGTCCTCTTATATCAATGGCTCACAAATGAAAACCAAAATATCAAAAGCAAACTATAATTTGACAGTATTTTAATATTTGTAATTTTTTGACAGTAAGTTTTATATTTGCTGTTTCAAAAACTGGCAGGGTCCGTATGTGAATAATGTCAAGTTCCAGTATTTTGGATCATAGCCCGAGCAGTGATGTTTTGTTAGTTGAAATAGCTGAAATAAAATGTAAATATTAGATAAAAACTGTAAAATTGCCTGTATCAACTGACTGAACTAAAATCAATTAAAGTACTAAAATGACTAAAAACAAAGATAAATAGATTAGATTACATAAAATTCATTGTCAGACTATTAGTAAAACATTTCACAATAGACATAGAGACAATAAATACAAAATAATTCACAAAAAGTTTTCATATTTCGTGTATCTTATTCAATTCTAGGACAGCCTGATGTACAATAGAATGTTTTAATTGCACTCAATTCAATCTTGGGACCTTATATCGATGGTTAGATGGTAGAAGCACAATTTAATTCTACAACACATGAAATAACTAAAATAACACTGTACCCAAGTAACACTGAACAGTTGATTCAATGTACAGTATATATTAAAGTTGTAGTTTACGCTCACCCAATCCCGCTCCTTAAGATCTACTTTCTGGTAAATTAGGAGTTTTCCTTCAAGTTTAGGCTTATGGTTAACTACCTGTTTCGGGTGTTTGGTACAGTATAATTCTAGTTTAATCTAAACTCTGCTGGAAGGTAAATGCCCCTATAGGATTGGAATGAGTTGGACTATAATTAGTTTACAGCCGAAGTGTTGCATTCAGATGCTAGTGACATTATACAGCTATTTCAATAGGAAACAAGTGCAAATTCCATCCAGAAAGTGTTTTCAGTCAAAGTGTTGCACTGTATGATTAACGCTGTCAACTGTAGCGATATAAGAAAGAGAAAATGTCTAAGAAAGTTAAATAAGCAGTGACTGCTGGGTTAGTGGCATGGATTCTGTAGTGACACACATTCTGTGAGGGCTTATCTGTGGTTCAACATGGCTATTTACCATTTGAGAAACCTTAATGTATGTTTTCTGACTCTTTCAGTGAGTTTTCAGTGAATAACAGCTTACATTTTGTTCTGCTCCTCACACAAATCTATCTTACGACTTCAGAAGCCTTTGATTGTAGTGCATGAGCTTATAATGTTTAAGAGAGGAAAGCATATTCCTTTGCCTACTGCATCTGTACATTGATAACTGCAATGCAGTTTAAAGAAAGTTCTTTCTCTGCCTAAGTTTTCTTATGGATGTGGGTTTGTGTCTTTGCACCCGGTTCATGCTTGTGTGTATGTGAGAAAAAGCCTCTACTCATTTGAACGGCTGAAGTAGGTTTGTGTGTCTGTGTGCTAGAGCAGTGAGATCTCATTAACGGAGAGAGTAAGGCAGACTGGTCGAGGCAGTCATCCAAACAGTCTCAGAGCAATCATCCTCCCACGGCTGCCTGCAGAAGCTCACAGCAAATTAAAACTCTAATGGATATCGATCTAGATCCCTTCTAATAAACCCACTGCTATCATCCTATCGCAGCCTTCTTTTGCCTTTCTCACACATGCACGTGTTTGTGTGGGCTTCCAGACGTACAGTACAGTGTTGCTTTACCGTAAATGTTTTGGAGAAAAAGAACAGCAAAAGCAGAAATCTCTGCTGTCAGCTCAGATAAGAGTTGTATCGTTTCCTTTCCCATCTGCAGGCTTGATGTCAGTTTGAGTGACTGTTTTGTTTTGATTCTTAGTTTTTTATCTCGTCTACCATTGTATCGACCATTATATGCAACAATCTTCGAGAAAAAAAAGAGCGAGAAAATGCTGGGAGAGAAAAAGGTATAAAGAGCTATTTTTTTTTCTGAACAAAGGTGGAGCGGTTTTATAAAAGCCTGGTAGGTTTCTAAAGGTCTCCATCGGGTATTCACAATAGGAGTTTCAGTTTGAATGGGGGGATTCAGATTTCCTCATTTTCCATTCAATCAGCCGAGCGTACAGCCGCTAATGATTTTTAGAAGCGAGATGAGTCATGAATTTTCTGCCTGCGCTCATTATTCCTCTGAGAGCTTTGAAGGGCGCTTTGATCAGATAACGATCGCAGAGCCGTTAACTGGGTAAGAGGGCTGCGTTGGGTCAACTTGGTCAGCCAGCCTTGACGTTTGACCTCTGGCTTACAGGAGTTCCCTGAGGAGTCTGGAGTACCAGCCGAGCATGAATCCCACACATCAGTGTGTCTAGCCAGAGAGATCACTAGGTCAGGATGCTATGACCTGTTCTGTACCATCAGGACACGCAGATGACATGCAGCTCTGTGGACCGAATGGTCATTATTGAGAGATTAGAAGAGATTTTGTGATGTATAATTCAGGTAGAAGTCAGTGAACTAAAGGGAAGCTGTGATATAATCCAAAGGTCAGGAGAAAGAAGCAGACAGACGGGTGAAGTTCACTGTTCCTTGCAACATAATGGGTATGTCCATTCACTGCCGGTGGATACTCCTCATTCTAACATAACTTTTTGTGTAATTGCTCATAAAGACGTGAAGGAGCTTTCACATGGAGCAGCATTTACTACACAGGGTCGTTGTTCACTTACAAGCTGCGCAAAAACACGATCATATTTTGCGCATGTTTTGCGCAGCTTGTCAGTGAACAATGACTCTGTGTAGTAAATGCTGCTCCATGTGAAAGCTCCTTCACGTCTTTTTGAGCAACTGCACACAAAGTTATGTCAGAATGGCAAGTATCCACCTAAACACATATTGTTTCCAACCCACTCTTCACTCCAAACCAGCGGGTTCATGTCTTCTTCCACCTGTAACAGTAATACTGCTCAATCCCCTTCACCATATCAGCTCAAATGTATAAGCAATTGTGCTGTGATTGGTTATCTGGGCCAGTGTGTGCTGTGATTGGTTATCTGGGCCAGTGTGTGCTGTGATTGGTTATCTGGGCCAGTGTGTGCTGTGATTGGTTATCTGGGCCAATGTGTGCTGTGATTGGCTGCACTCTGCCCCTTACCTTAGCTGCCTGCTGCGAGATTCAGTGTAAATATTTGGAATCACCAGATGATTGTAACCACTCTAAGTTCGTCTGCCTTGGGAAAGCTAGCAGGTCTTCCACATAGTAATAACACTCATTGGCTTCTCTAGTGAAGCTCAACCAGGTCTCATCCCATTCGTCGACATTAATGATGTCACAAATCCCGGAAAATATTCATTGTAGTTCAAAGGAGTAGTTCACTGTAGTTTTTGAAAAGTGATTTCTGTTAAATAAAACATCCCCTTTTGAAGTAGACTTTGAGCTTTGTAACTTTGCAGATCTTTTTTAATGCTCAAACAGTAACAGTACAGACTAACTAAAGTTGAAAAAGTCAAAATAATAGCACCCCTTTAAAATGGTTACGTTAATCATAATGTAAATGGTTACATTAACAAAATCATGTTTGTATGTTTTATTAATCAGTTGACTAAATAATGTAAATGTAACTGACTGCTTCACTTCCACTTTTGGCGTCCAAAGTGTAACCACTTTATTTTTTGTCTTGTCAAATAAAAAAAGTGAGTATGTGTGTAACAATTGGCAATATTATCATATCATGACCCAGATATTGATATTATATTTTATCGCCAGCTCCCTGTTGATTTTTACTACCTGCTGTTTTCAAATCCTAGTGGCTCATGTGTATGGTTAACACAAAGTGAAAATGTTGCTCAGCACAAGCCTGTGTTGGAGAATAAAATTGTTCAGTGAGAGGCCAATGAACAATCAGATTTAGTGTTGCAATCAGTCCAAACCTCATAAAAACTGACATGTTTTGAGATGGAGATTTCTAATCGGCTCTGCCCATGTGTTCTAAATAAAACCTACGGGGATGATTGCTGTAGTAAGTGTTCACTGATATTAAATGGAAACCTTAATGGGTTTATTTTTCAGCTGTATGGGGATGGAAATAATGAGAGATTAGCATGTCTGCCGGCGCCGCTGCCTGCCGTCTCTTCAGCTTTAAAGAAGACTTCCTGCCAGGCTGGAATAAGGCTCTTTGATTGGCATCTCTGAAAATACAGCTTCATCTGACTTGATTTGATGGCTGCAAGTTTGTTCAGGCATCAATTGCCAATCAGGGCTTTGATGCTTGATGTGCTGCAACCAGAGGGTTGTGCTCCTTACCCTCACGGGTAACACTCGAGACGGATAGAGAGAGAAATTACAAGTGTTCCCCTTTGCCTCTCCCTCCTTTAGAAGCTCTTTAAAGCTATGTGTTGATGATGGATAGTCACTTCAGATGTGGACGACAGCCAATTCACAAATGTGTTATTGTTTAAGCTCCAGCTAATGAACCCTGGCAAGCGTTCTTAGTTAAAGGGGTCCGTAAAAGTGCAATTTAGATTGTCTTTAAACGAACAGTTAGTAGGCCATGAAAATGTTAGCCCGCTTGAAAATTGCTCTGCATTTGCACCTAACATTTTTGCAAGTCTTGGCTCATTATTCAGATTGACATAGCTTTCAGAGGAATCATTTATCATCAGTGTTTTAGTTTGTTGTGGTTCCCTAACCACTAAAATGGCGCAGCACATATATTCTAATGTCACAGCTACACTGAAGGCTTTTGTGGGGTAAAAGCCCTTACGAAAGAAAAATATATTTACCAATATATTTCTTAAAATATATTGTGATATATTGTAATATATTATTTTCCCTTTTTATTTTCTAATATTTAATATATTTGAATACATTTATTAATATATTGATGATACATACATTATATAATATATTGCAAAATATACAAATGATTGCCGCTTTTAATATATTGCAATATATTGGAAAAATGTAAATATATATAAGAATATATGCCTAATATATTACATGATATTTTCCAATATATTGCAATATATTTTTGTTTCATAAGGGAGTGGCCAAATAATAAAAGAACTATTCATAGGTAACTCCAATTTCATCCAAAATCCTGCTTCAGAAATGTAGTTTTAGGATTACAACGGCATGAAATGAAGGGATATTACATTTCTGTTGATGAAATGCACATGCTTTCTGTGTACAAAAGTAGGCCCATAACTGCGTTTGTGATGAAATACTCAATTTCATGTCATACATGTCATTCAGTCGATAAATAGAGTTTGGTTACACCTGAGATATGCTCCTCGCAGCTTCTCAGTGGTCTTGACTCTGTAGCAGACTGCTTTTGGTTCAGTGTATCTCCTGGAGGCCTGTCGCTGTTTTGTGTTAATTGGATTATCTGAGACAGGTGCCCTGTGCCAGGGTTTACATGGAGCAGCTAATAAAACTGTGTGCAGGAATTAGGCATATCATTTGCAAGGGAAGATATTATGTCATGTCTTAATGAAGTAAGCACTGCCCCAAGAGCACTAATAAAGGTCTTTTCTGTGCCTCATATCAGTTATGTCAGCTGCTTCACTCTTCAGCAGTGGCTTATGTGCGAAACTCCAATGTTTTCCACGCCAAATACTGAAATATATTTAACCAGTATTGGGGAGTACCTAGCTAAAAGCAATCTTGCTACTTCTCTATATTTTCAGCAGACAGCAGTTCAGTTGTGTTTAACAATGTGTAGCTTTTCCAGAAGCAAATGATTTTTTTTCTAGCATGTATGTGGCATGACACTGTTTTTATAACAACTTTTTTTATAGTGATGCAAGCCACTGTTATTATCTTTTATCATTTTATTAGCAATTATCCTTTTGCTTATTTGCACCACCTTGCAAATGTTTGGGGTCAGTAACATTTTTCTATGATTTTGACCATTTTAAATAACTGTTTTCTGTTGTAATACATTTCCAGATGTTATTTATTTCCATGATGTCAAAATTTTAAGATGCTGATTTGCTGATTAAGAAAAAAATATATTTATTGTTATCATGTATAATATTTGCTTAATTTTCTTTAAAAAATAGAAGATTCGGAAGAGTAGCATCTATTTGAAATATTATACAAGTTTTACTGTCACCTTTGATCAATTTACTTAATTCTTTGCCTAATAAAGGAATTCAGTTTTTTTTTTCAAATCTTACTGACCTCTTACCATTTAATGTAGTTTATGCAAATGTAATTTGTACTTATTTATATAGGCCTAAATTAAACAGTTACTAATGCATTTTTTTATTTTGAATAGTTTCACCCCAATTGAAATTTTTTATAACTTTTGTGCCAGAAAAACATGGCTCTCATTAAATTATATCATATATATTAAATAAAAACATTGCCCCATATGTAGTTAATATCTTTTAATTGGTATCTTTTAATGGATTGTAACTAAATACATTTTTTCAAATGTGTGTAGTTTGTAGTTAAAAACAAATGTAACAGCAGGCACAATCTGTACCTTAGTGGTGACATTCTACCACTGAAAATGGTCTGAAAATGAAAATAAAGTGAGAATTAGGGATTTATTGTCAGATCAGCCAATCAGAATGCTCTGATGCATGTTGACTACTTGCACTTTAACTGTCACTCAACAAAACATCTTAAGCATCCTGATTTTTGATGCTGGTTTTAGTCACCCTAAAGCCTTGGCAGTCATTCTGTGTCCAACTGTGTGCATTAGAGGTATGAAACGCTAGCTGCATGTAGCATTTTTTTATTTTTTTTTATGCCAGGAAGGCATTTTGCATAATAGCAGTCAGCAGTTGGTCATCAGTTGCAGAAATGTCTTGCTGCAGATATGTTAAATCACCCCCACTGTTCTGTGTGCGGTGTGATAGAGCTTTAATTATACACACACACCGCCTGAAGGGGGTGGATGTCACTCCTGGAAAACACACACATGGCTGGTGCCTGGAGAGGCAGGTGTCACGAGGATAAGAACACACAAACCCAAACACAGCCACATAAGCTAGGGTTCTCCTCTGGTTTACACCGCACTGGTGAACGTTTCTTCCACACGTTCCTCGCCATTCTCCTTGACCTTTTCTTTTTGCCTTTGGCAGAGCTGCAGTTGGACTGGGCGCCACGGCTGCGGCACACTCTCGCTATCGTTCAATGATTTATTCACCAGCCTGCCTCTGTCTGCACAGCCCCCAACCTCACACACACTCTAGTGCATGCTGTCCCCAAGGGCCTCACGTACACACAAACACAAATGGACAAACACCGCGCAGCATCTCTCCCCTCCTCTTCTCTCAGCAGCGGAGCATAGATCACGTCACTGCTGCTCTCAAGCTTGGGTTGTTTGCATTTCATTAGCTCTGCCGAGGAGCAAGCGCCACATACACCATATTCAATCACACACACACAGGTTAAATCTAAGCAAGCCACTGAGAGTAAACACAGGCATATGTGAGGAGGACACATGATTTAACATTCAAAACACAATCTGATTCATGTTACTGTGTTTGTCTTATTTGACATTCTTTAAAGATATATTGTTTTCATTTTCTCACCTTTATGTCAATACAAACCTTAATGATTTTCATTTCGAAACACTAAAGATATTTTGATACAGTGAAAGCAGGATTCACCTTGTTGGTGTGAATGGCATTGGCTTTAATTATATAGGCAAAAACAAACAAACAAACAGATACCTCTTTTAAAATATCTTAAACAACTGTACATTTCAAAAGGATCGTGTCATAAAAAAAAAAGATCAAAATTGTGCCAGTGAATTTATGCTTAAAACAAGGAAAGAAAAATCTGTCAATGGGGTAAGAAATAAATATTTATAAAAATTCGTAGTTTTAAGCATGAAGGTTTTTTTTCTTAAAACAAGACTTGATTTATAATTTTGCTTTTCAAATAAATGTATCTTAATCTAAGAATGTTTAGAAATGTGTTAGAAATTAAAAAAAAAATTGTGCACAAGTAGTACTACAAATAAAGTTTAACTATCATTTTTGTCTTTAGCAACATGTCAGTAAATCTGTTAATAGATTCAAACTTTATGAAATACATTTATTTTAAATATACTGCTTTATACTAGGGTAAGATATTTGCATCATGCATCTGTTTGTAAGAGTTTGTCAGTTTCTGGACCCAAACAATCCAGTCAGCTCCCATGAAGCTTTGGTTTGTCTACGGCATCATCACAGCCATCAGCTGTGACCTTAGCACACAACCTCGAGTCATAATGAAAAACCAGGAGTCCTACTGGATAAGACAGAAGGCAGTGAGCCAGCAGGATCTTACTCTTATGCTTCTGAGAAATGTATTTGCTGATGTTCAAACATTAATTTGGGCTGCAAGAGTCACCTGAGGAATTATTTTTGTATGTAATATCTTGTAAACATCCTTAATTGAACTGTAGATGGCAATACCTCTTTTGCAACATCACTGTGTGCTTTGTGACTTTAGTCTCTCCGTTGGGCTGATCCTCTCCTCGTCAGGTCATAGTCATATACTGTATAACAAACATACAAATTCAAATGTTATTAAATTAATGGTATGTCCATAACATGACCATTAGACAGTGAGAGATGAGTGTTGCTTGGCTTTAACAGCCTCGTGTCCTGAAGACACAGTAGATGTTGTTTTGCAACCTGTTGGTTTTTTGAGCGGATGCTCCTTATAATGGTTGAGATGATTGAGGTGCTTGAGGTTAGACCGGGTCTTATGAAGACATCTAGCTGAGTAGATGGCCTGGATATTTTGTAGTTCACAGCCAATAATGAGCTTCTCTAAATTCGACAGCCTCTGTGGTGAATCATCTCATCACATTGTGCTCCGGGGCGGAGCGGCTCCTTTACCAGTCTGTGATAGCGTTCATGTGGAAGTTGGCCAGGTTGTGTGATTGCATGCCAGTGAGGATCTGTGGCTATCCATTTTGATCTCAGTGCTGGTGTGATGTTAACTGACCTGCTCAGTTTAAGTCCCACTGATGTTTGTGACGTTTCCTGTAGTCTGAACTTGTCCTCTTGATGTTCAGCGAGGCACCATGCTGCACGTTTTTCAGCTTCCTCTCTGTCTAATGACAACAGACCTAGATTTATTTATGTGTGTGTGTGTGTGTGTGTTAACAGCTGTTTATTGAATTTTCTTCTGGAAATAGTAATATAAAACAAATAGCAACTGTGCAAATTTATAACCCACCCAAACCCTGGGAGATTTAAAATAACAACAATAATAATAATAACAAAAACAATCAAATATTTTAATAAAAATATTTTAGAAAAGCTGACAAAAGCTGAATGCCATAAATTTACAGAATAGAACTGGATTTCTGTAGAAAATGTAAGCAGTCGCCAGTGTCAAGGTGTTGTTATGGTTCACTAAGGTGTTCCTATGTAGCTATTAGCTGTTAAAGGTATAGTTCACCCAAAAATGAAAATTATGTCATTTACTCAACTGCAAATTGTTCCAAACCTCTGAGTTTCTTTATTTTGTTGAACACAAAAGAAGATATTTTGAAGAATGTTGGTAACCAAACATTTCTTTGGTAGCCATTGACTTTCATAACATCAGTTCACTTCTGAAATAAAATAATGAATATTTCCTAATCATTTACTCGCCCCTATGACATCCAAGAAGTTTATGTCTTTCTTTGTTCAGTCGAAAATATATTAAGGGGTTTTGAGGAAAACTTACCAGGACTTTCTTCCATATAGCCTAGTGGAATTTATTTATTTATTTATTTTACACCCTTTACAAAAAAAACAAAAAAGGTGGAACGATGATGTCGGATTATTTTAAAGTAAAAAAAAAAAAATGATCAAAAAATATTGGTAACACTTTATAATAACTGCATGCTATTAATTATTAGTTAAGCATAGGAAACAGTTAATTCATCATTTATAAAGCATTAATAGACATTTATAAGCAGTTAATAAATACAGATATAAATGCTTTATACCTGATTTAAAAGCATATATATAATGTATTTAATAATTGTTTTTCATACTTTATTAATGATCAATTTGTCATTTCTAAATTAAGTATAGCATTATTTACACACCAGTTATTAAGGCGTTGTCAGTGGTTCATAAGATTAATTATAAATTGTAAGTAAATGATTAATAAACTATTTAAATGTGCATTCATACATCTTTTTATTCAGACATGTAGTAATAGTTACTTATAGTGTTAATAAATGGTTTATTAACATGTATTTCTACTGTAATTCAGGGTTAATTCAGGTAGTTATAAAACATATGTAGTTGTTAGTTAACTTTTTGTGAGCTCATCTAAAGTGAGGACTACTTATGCCTTGTAAAGCTTTTACAAATGAGATTTAAAGGCTGTTAATATTTCTATTTTCTGTATCACTGTGTTGTGTTTGTTTCTGCTTTTTGTTTAGAAGATAACTGAGCCTTTAAATATCCTTTATAAATGCTTTACAAGGCATAACTAGTCCTCACTTTAGATGAGCTCACATAAATAGTTAACTGACCACTACTAAATGCTTTATAACTACCTGAATTTACTACATTTCTTGTGATCTTATGAATCACTGGCAACTCCTAAATAACTGGTTTGTAAATAATGCTATACTTCATTGAGAAATTATAAATTGATGATGAATAAAGTATGAAATTACACATTATAGATATGCTTTTAAATCAAGAATAAAGCATTTATATCTTTATTTATAAACTGATTATTACTGTCTATTAATCATTTATAAATTATATATTATCTGTTTACTAAAGCTTAATTAATGATTAATAGTGTGCAGTTTTTATACAGTGTTACCAAATATTTGTATATATATATATATATATATATATATATATATATATATATATATATATATATATATATATATATACCCATTGGCTCAAATTGAAGTTCACTATATGGAGAAAAATCCTGTAAAATTTTCTACAAAAAACCATGATAACTTTTTGACTGACTAAAAAGACATGAACATCTTGAATGATATGGGGGTAAGTAAACCACCACTTTTGACCATCCAGGTGAGAAGTTCGAAAAGCGTTAAATGTTTTATCATTTAAAAAAGTAATAGCATATCTCTACATTATTATCATTCATGTCTGTAAAGAGTACAGTCTAACAAATATAGCTCAGGTTAAGATGTGGCACATTGATGCAGTCACATTAGTGACATTTAGGTGAAATTTAGCCAGAAAAGATGCTTTGATTGTTGTGGGAAATCTTTACCCTGCTACAGAAATCACAATTACATGGTTTCATATTGACTGGATTTCAGCTGCGGAAATTCTCGAAACAATAGTAAATGTGACCATACTGTATTCATGTTAGATGTTTGTTCAGATTCATTAGCATTGGCAAGCACCACTAAGGCCTGGTTCACACGGGACGATTTTAAAATTGTCGGCCGATTTTCCAAATATGAGAGACCCCACACACAGCGATAAAAAATCACGGGTCTAACAGTTTTGGTCGTTCCGTGTGTGGTGTGCAGCCACACGGCAATATCAACACATCACACACGAACCGATTTGACTCCCGAGCATTCCCAGGTCAGACGGGAAATCTCGCAAAATCCCTCGAGATCAAACGTGACTTTAGAGTAAACAATCATGGCGGACGAAGAGGATGCAGTGGCCATAGTTTGTTCTTGGTTTTTAACTGAAAAAAAACATAAGAAAAACAAGAAAAGGCGATGGTCAAAGAGGTGGAGACAACGCGAGCATGGACTATACTTGCTATATCATAATATGGAGATAAGTTGTTGTTTTATCTCATATAAATGTTGTTACGTACTACACAGATTAATAACCGTTGAAATAAACGTTCATATATTCGTTTCCGTGTACTCCGGTGGACTGCAGTTGTGGATGTAGTTATGCCCATCGACTTTTTTTGTATTTGTTATATTATATACCCCGGCTGTTTTGATTTTGTTTCCCGGTACTATCACTGCCTCGTCACCTCGCTTTCTGATTGGCTACACGCCACAGTCCACAGGCTGCGTGATTGTTTGTCCTCGGGGGACACCACACACGAGAAGAAATCGGGCAAAATAAATCCAACATGTTAGATATCCCCGATTTGAGATCGGAGCGGTCCCGACATTCTTCCGAGCAGAGGAGATTAGTCTTAACACACCACTTACGGCAGGAATATTTGATCAGATTATTTTACGATAATCGGAGCATCCTAAGATTGTCGGAAGGGCTGAATCGGGGCTAAAATCGGCCCAATTATCCTGCCGTGTGAACCAGCCTTAATGATGCAAAAAAAATTAGAGCCTGCTAAACAGTTGTCTTGCTTAAAGTCTCCATTTTGCAGAAAGGAAGGATTCTGCAAAGATTTTACATGTCTGTAAACAGTCCCTTCCACCAACACAAACACTGTGAGACTTCAGTGTCTTGCAGGAAACACCCTGCCAATCTAACGTCTGCTGCTGACACTGATGTTTGCCAGAGCTCAGTGTGTTCAGATAGATGAGAGTAATGAACAGAGATGCCTATCTCTGTCACTGCAGGCTACAGAAGGCCTGATGAAAGGTGAACGCATTTAAACACAAATTACTCTTCACTGCTCCACATATTATTCCTTTGAGAATGTCAGTCAGGTCGAGCCGAGTGACTCCTCTGATTTGAGTTATGAGTTATATACTGAGCCAATGATTGATGTGTTTGAGATATACCTTCAAAGATGCTGTAACATATGTGAAATCACATCTCTAAATTAAAGAGCTGTGACACTCACATGCATTGTGTAAATGAAAAATGTTTGAATTCTAATATGGATTTTGTTACTCAGCGGTGTGCGCGTTTATATGTCACAAGCTTCAAATTAGATTTAATCTTTTGAAATGCACACACTGCATTTCTGCTGTTTTTGCATATGGACCATCCATCTTTTCTTTGTTTTAAAAAAGCAGACTTAATATTAATCTATTTAGGGGCCTAAATTAGCAGACGACAAGCGCGTGAATCTTTGTGCAATGATGCTTATACTTGTAATGTTTTTCTGCACCACTTCACAGATGATGACTGGAAAGAGAATTTTAGCCCTACACAATCATTTATTATATTCAACAACAACATCAGCTCGTTCTGTGCGTCATGCGTCATTACGCCATTTCTATCCCCATGCATCGTAAAACCGTTTCAGTTTACAATCTGATCAAGTATTTACATGTCCTATTGAATGGATTGGAAATGCTTTATCCCACATCTCAACAAGATTCAGATTTACATTTTAATCACTATGGGCATTTTTATAATGACTGAGTTGTTTTTTATTTATTTATTGTTAATTTCGAGACCCACAAATATGTGAATGCCCACATCACCTCTGTGACCAAAGAAAGATTTATCAAATTCATCTCAACTACTTTTCGCATTTTGAAGACGCTGTGTGATTTTACCTCAGAAGAAGAATGCTTAATCCTCCAGCAGAGGATGAGTCATTTATTTTGACCTAAATTAGTGTTGTGACATAAGCTTTTACACGTTCACTTGTTGAAACTATAATTCCAGACTAAAATATGTGAAATTGAGTGCAACATTTTGAAATATGATGCAACCTTTTATTGCATCTAAATGTCGTAGGACTCATCTGCATTTTAGTTCGCAATTTCCATTTATTAAAGGGCATAAAGACGAGCAAAACATGCTTTTTACTTCATATTTTTAACAATGCATTACAATATTGTTAATGTATACATAAAGTTATTATGTATAACGTTATAAGTTTTATATAATAACTAATGTAAGGCAAGGGAAGGCAAGTTTATTTATATAGCACATTTCATACACAATGGTAATTCAAAGTGCTTTACATAAAAGAAAGTAAAATAATCATGAAGAAAAATAATAACAAAAATAAAACAAGCAATTTTAAAACTTTTAAAATGATTAAAACATTTAAAAACAGATAGAAAATGATTTTACATAAAAAATCAATAAATAAAATAAAACAGTGAAGATATAGTGCAATCAGTTCGGACATTGCACAGTTCTCATTCAATAAATGCACAGCTAAAAATGATTTACATTAGTAACTGTAATCAAATTATATAAATGTAAACTGTAATGCATTAGACTACTGCGTTACCTGAAAAGTAATTACAATAACTCTGATAACGACTTTATTCAACCATTTCTTCTCTTATTGGTCAGAATTTTCATTTTTGGGTGAACTATATGTTGTCATTTACATCTTCTTTCAGTTTGGGGAAACAGATGAGAAGAACCTGCTGTTGTTATATAGCTATAAAATCAGCCTTTGATGATGCTCTTCACCATGTGGTTGACCACAGATCGTTGCCTGTGAGACAGAGAAGCCCAATCGTCTGGTTTTGGTGATGAATGTTAAGGTTTCCAGACAGCCATTGATGTGCAAAATGTGGGGATGTGCAGTGAAGCCCTCAGCTCTGTATCCCCTCTTGGGCAATTAAACATGTGTCTGTGAGTGTGTGGTTTCTGGTGCTGCTCTATATTTGTGTAATGTCTCCTTTGAGATCATATCCAGGCCGTAAACACTCTGCTGCGTCCCTCAGAGTCCCATTCAAGTCCCTAGATGGTTTGTAGGAGAGGGCCGGGTATATTGTACATCATCTCTCCCCTCAAGTCTCCCGAGAGGTTAACGCCTGCATCTCATTGTCTGCATTGATTTACGGACTGCACAAGGATGATGATCAATATCTGGATTAGTGGAGGCAGGTGTATCTTTGTCTGTCTCTTCTTGGCTTCAGTTTTATTGCCAAAATGCCAATCCAGTCACAAGCTGCAGAGGACTGAACGCATACTGATGTCTCGCTGGGAGACAAGGCAAGCAGTCCTTCGTGCTGTCTGTCACTGCTGAATGCTATATTCACTCGTTTGCTCTCGTCTACTGTCGGGACATTAACAGAACCTACTTCAATGCGTCCCTGCTCACAGCCACTACACTTTATCTACATGTCTGTGTTAACTGACGTCCGCCAGGTTCTGGAGCGCCTACCTGCCGTTGCCATGGCAGCAGTCCCAGGGCCTCAGCTGGCGAGTTAGTGCTGCCCCGTGGGCTGTCTGTCTCTGCGCACGCCTCTTCAGACCTGACAGACGCCTTTTAAGAGCTATTTAATCAAGCATACAGTAATCCTACATGTGTTACTGAAACATTCTTAACTGTAAACATTAATACACACTAAAAAGGTATAATCATTCCCTAAAATTCATAAATGTATTGTGTTTTATTTTTTATTTTGGGAATTTTCCAACATTAATGATTTCATTTGGCATTTTGGGCATAATAATTTTATTTTTTATTTTTTTTTATTTATATTATATTTATTTTAATAATTCGTTTCTTATTTAATTTAAATTGAAGTATTTTAGGCATTTCCTTATTTAATTTTTTAATCTTATTTTATTTTAATTTACTTTATTTTTTTTTAAATAATTATTTATTTAAATTAAATGGTAAAATTAAACAATTTTAGTTATTCCCTTAATAATAATTATTTTTTATTCCATTTTATTTTTAAATAGTTTCTTATTTAATTTAAATTTAAGCATTTTCATGCATTCCCTTTTTCATTTTTTATTTTATTTTATTTTATTTTGAGGGATGTTAAAGTCTTGTCTTCATGAAGTCTTTATTTATGAGGGCTTCCAGGTTGCTCTCTTTGACAGGGGAACAACACAACGCTTTCCTCTCTGTTAAGCATCTATTTCTCTCTCTCTCTCTCTCTCTCTCAGAGACTAATGTACTGTCACCTTCCTAGCTGATGGGTTCAGGGTGCAATCACACAAGGTGAAAGCCATTAATACCACATTCGGGTAATAGGTGTTTTTGTGAAGAGGTTGTGAAAATGTGATATGTGAAGGTCAAATCATTGTTCATTTATGAAAGATGAAGTTGCATACTTCAGATGAAAATATGCAAGGAATTTGACTTTTTCGTATCATGCTATATAAAAAAAAAGTTTGCTGTGACTCTTTGCAGCTGTCATATGTATCAGTTTTGAATTGACATTAGATTAACAGAAAATACATACATACAGTTTGGTCAGTGTTTACAAATACAATGATAGTCTGGCTATTAAAGTTTGTTTAAAGATTTTACTGTGTTTAGGTGGTTATAAACACACACACACACACACACACACACACAGTCACACACAATGCCCATAAGCCTCATTTGCCATCTGATTCTCCAGTAGGGAGATCTGTTCAAGCGGTGTCCCACACAGAGAGAGCCTGAGGCGTGGGAGGGGCAGAGGCGGCCTCATCTCTCTCAGCATATGGCCGGCTAAACGCTTCTGTGACCTGAACTGACCTCGGATTAGAAACACAGACTCAAACCTCCAGCCTCCAGCCTCCTGACTGCTAATGCAATAATTACCGCAGCCTCTCTGCATCTAATGAAGGAGACCTGTAACAGAATGATAATGTAGAAAACCTTGTTGTCATCATGTACACAGACATTTCTGAAGGTGCTATTTGCTACAATTATTTGTATATTTCACTTTTATCCCCCCTCAAATCTCAAATATTTCTGTATTTTTCTAACTTCAGTTAGTTGCGAAGGCAGGATTTCTATCTTTCTGAGGTTTTCCTTCTAATGTGTGTGTTTTATTTTATTGCAGCTTTATTTAAATTACTGTAACTTATTTTTGTAATAGTTTTAGTTTAGCAACCGTGGCCCGCATCTACTATATGAAAACAGAAATAGATAATTTCGTCATTGCAAATGATAGAGTTCTTTTACTACAGATATGTACTTGGTAAACATAGCGAGTAACATTTGAAGCTTGATGGGAAGAGGAGAGACAAGCAAATTGAAATGCTTTACAGGCGACTAGTGGCGAAAGAGACTCCTCATTAGCCCAGCGCTTTCTTGGAGTTTGAGCTCGCCTTTTCTTTCTCTGTCTCTGTGTAGAAAACACTCAGAGGGAGGCCCTCGTCCTCCTCTGTGCTGATGTGCAATAACGAGCAGGAGCGCTTGTCACACACACACACACACACACACACACACAGGCGCTCAAGGACACTTTTCTTTATGCAGCGCTCCCCATTCAAATAGAGACATCAAAGATGGAGGCATGAACAAATAGAGAAATGTGCAGAGTTTTTCTGGGTGTAGAAAAGAGGACAGCCTTTGCTTTTATGAGAGGAGGATAAAATGGGCTGACATTTTTACATCCGCTGAGCTGACGTGAATGTTTTGGGCTGAGCAGTCTAGCTTCAGGGAGAGGGTTCCCGTGAGTAGCTACTTAAAGAGACAGTTCAACCAAAAAATTTTAGTTTTGATTGGATAAACCAAAAACTGTTGAAATAATCTATCTTATTTGGTGCTTTGCAGAAAAAAGAAATTCATACAGGTTTGGAACAATATGAGGTTGAGTAATTTACTTTATAAACTTTATTATTATTATTATTATTTTTTTTTTTTGAGTGAACTATCCCTTTTAAGTTCATTCTCTTCTCCCATGTTAAAATGGGTGCTTGGATGTTTGGGATCACTTTATCTTCAACTTTAGTGGAGAATTCTGTCCAGTAACCACCAGTTTAACGGATTCACCAAATCAAATTGGAAGTTTGTGGTTTATTGTTGATGTTTGTTTGCTTTCAAAATGATTTTGTGATATCTTTAATCAATAATCAGAATCAATAATTAGATTTTGCAACTTAGTTCCCACAAGAGTCGATAAATACTGAAGAGACATTACCTTTTTAAACCTACAGGTTTGCTCTGCTTGTTTGTTGGGCTGCAGAATTTGGGCAAAACATTTTTTTTTTTTTATATATAATAATATTTCATGTTGTTGTGATTATTATTACTACTGAGTACAGATATTAAAGGAAATAAGTAATATTACTAATTACTAACTATAACTATTACTAATATTTCACTTTAAAAGAAAAAAAGACTATAATAATTTGGTAATGCTTTAAATGAAGTAATACACATTCCCATCCCCATGTTGTTCCCAAAGAGTTAACCCTCAATTAACTCCTAATTTGTTGCTTATTGATAGGTAGTAAGCTAGTTGTTTGTAGGTGGTAAGATTAGGTATGTTGTAGAGTTAAGAAAACCAGAATATGGTTATTCATAGCAAGGCATTGATATGTGCTTTATAAGTAAAAATAAACCACCAATATCTAGTAAAGTGCATGCTAATACACAACTAGTTAATAGTGAATATGTGTTCCCTAATCTAAAGCATTAGCAATAATTTTATATTATTAGATTACAACAGCTGTAAAATATTTATGTCTGGCTGTCTTAGAAATTCTTTATTTTCAAACATTAAACCATAAAGCTTTTAATTTGACAGAAAACCACAGGGAGCATGGGAAGAGGATTGTTGTGTTCTCAAATGCACATTATAAGTGGCCCAAACTCAGAGCAGAAGCATAGATTGAGATTGTTTGGAGCAGTAGTTAATGTGAATCGAGCTGCGATGAGACACTAAAAGCATCACAACAGAAGCTGCTTGCATGTAAATGAACACAGTGCCTCGCTTCCCTCAAAAACAGGTGCACATATATTTTATTCTGACTGCTCATGCAGCCCAATGCATATTTTGCCCTTCACTTGTCATAGTGATTTCTGCATATTACCCCTGTATGTAAAAGAGCGCAGAGGAAGACAATGGCTCCACAATCTCTGGACCTCCGCCCCCTGTAAACTGCCATGCTAATTAGACGCACATTAAATCAAAGCAGCATGCCAATGAAGTTAATTGATTTTTATCCAGTGCCTCTGTAATTACATTGTTGTTTTTAAGTGGCTAAACCTCCCTTGTGTCACTGCGCAGTGTACAGACCCCAGTATCACAGATCCAGACCAGAATCCTGTGCTTCAAGAGTGTTATTAACCGAACGGGGGCTGGGGGGAGACTGTGTCGCCACGCCACTGTAATCAAACTCATAGATGCCTTCATTAAAGAATAACTGCTTTGTCAAAGGGCTGCTATTCATATTGTGGTTTTCATAACAAACCAATGAAATTGAAAGATATGAAGGCATGCCAGGCTTTAATCTTGTTCACTTTTTTAGGAAATATGTATATATATATATATATATATATATATATATATATATATATATATATATATATATATATATATATATATTCTTTAATAATTGTAATTAATTAATTATTACTGCATACAAATACTTCTGCAGTTGTGCTTGGTACTGTTAATGGTAGGAAATGTCATACTTCACCTCTGAGCATAAACGATGTGAGTGTGTTGTAATTGCAGATGAATATATGACATTGAGTGGTGCTTTAACAAACCCGTGTGTTCTTGCTGGATGTGGAGAGGTGGATTCGGCAGGAGGAGAGCGTGTGTGAGTGCAGTTCCTCTGCTTATATGATTCATATCTACAGGCACTGTGAAGGTGGAGGACAAGAGCAATGGCCAACACTCCAGCTCAGTAATTGTGAGGAGTGGACGCTTTTTCCTTCTCTCTCTCTCTCTCTCTCTCTCTCTATCTCTCTGACATACACCTTTTTTCCACTCTAAAAAACACACACACACTTTTCTTCTTACATATGATCTTACACTGACTGCAGCTATACTGTTCTCACTTAATGCACATTTTCTTTCTCATAGGGAGTATGATATAGAGTATCATTATATAGAGTTCAGTGCAGGAATTGGTTACCCTACAATTGATTTGAATTTAATGTTAGAGGAATTAAGTGAGGGAAGACAGTAGACATTAAAATGAATAACTATCAGACTGTAGTCCAAATACAGGAAAGTATTAAATTGAGTGAGAGAGAGAGGGGAGAATATAAATGGGAAGGGGAACTAAAGTCTGATAAAATGACTAATCCTTCCACTTGCAATGTATTATTAGCTCAGATAAAGGCCAACGGGATCTCAGAGATTAAGATTCATCTGTCGTTGATCTCTGAACTATGTCACTTCACCGTTTCAGTCTCCTCCTTCCCTACCTTCACCTCCATCACCTCGTTGCTAGAAAACTGGACGCTTTAGGAAAAGCAGGAACAGCTACTATTACTGAAACTGACTTTCTTTAAACCTTACAAACACACATCAAACATAAATTTACCAAAAATGTAGTGTCGCCTTTGTCTATTACATAAACGCCACAGTCCAAAAGCCATCACACATTAACATTCTGTCCTGTTCCGGCAATGCAATTTCAATTTTGCAGTCATTGAATACTCATTAGAGGAAATGCACAGCCCCATGCTTGACATTTTCGTCTGAACTGCATTTAATATGGAAAAATTAATATAAGCGAAGATGTAATCGTGTTTGCTAATTGTTCAAGTAAAGTGTCCCCTTTTAATGGCAGAACAGCACATGCACACAAAGAGTCGTGACCTGGCATTTTGTCACATAATTCCTCTCTCACCAAATAAAAAAGCACAGAGTTTAGGTCTATTGGACATGTCTGGACACAAATTTGTGTTTTATTATATCAAGACACCAATGACATGTAACAGTTCAGCCGCAGGGAATGGAGTGGAAAGTACCTGACTCACAAAGGGTGTATTTCACTCCGCAAATACAACAAAGGACAGGACAATGCTGCAGAATTTACCGAAAATTCACATTATACCTCAGACTGCTTACTAATAGATATTGGCTCTGTTGCTAAATCTGGACGCAAAACTACATTTGAATATTTTTACTCACCCTCATGTTGTTCCCAAACTGATATGACTTTCTTATGAAGAACATTTTACGCAACTGTTTGTGTGCATGCAATGACAGTCTCACAAAATTAGCTCCCATTGACTTCAATTGTATGGAAACACACACACACACACACACACACACACACACACAAACACACCAGTGTCTGAAAACACTTACTGTCTAGTAGGTACTAAATTTGGTTTGAAACTAACTTCATGACTAATACAAAAGTATGTACTATATTCTATATATTATGAATATGGGTAGTATGTACTATATCTGCCATTTTGTAAATGTAATGTAATCTACTGTAAAAAGTTGCCAGGAATTTACAAAATTTAAGAGTATTACTTTACAATATATTACTGTAGTCAGTAGTTGCCATTTAGTTGTCACCATAATGGTGGTTAGCTCTTTGACCTTGCATTTTCATATTAAAATTTCAGAAGTGTCAGAAGTGTGACAAATAAAAAAAAAGTAAAATAATTACAAGCTAGAAGAGTTACCTGACTTCAAGTTAGTCAAAATATTCTGAACATTGATATTTTAGTTAAGCATCATTTAAGCAAGAAAATGTATCTATTAAATAAACTTATTTCATATTCATAACTGTCTGTGAATGGATCAATCACAACAGTGAAGAAATTGCTATATCTTTGAAATATGTTGCATCAATATTCAACATAAACCAATATTACAAAATAAACCAACATAAACTGCTAAAAGTGAACTAAATATAAGTTCAATAGCACAAAAAACAACAACAAAAAAACAAACACAAAAAAAACACCTCTACAGCATGATCTATTAATGCTGCATTGCATGCTGGGTGCCTAGAAACACAGTATGATGCAGTTTGTTCACAAGACATTTCTGAGAGTGCGGTTAGATACAAGTGAGGTCCCACTGTGAAATTACTGTGAAAATAATGCAGTTATTAACCTGGCTGGAATATACAGTAATTCCACACTCAAAATATAAACAGTCTAGCTGTGTCACTTCACTGCCATTTATAAATCCCCTCCTGTGGCCTAATGGGACAGTTAAGAGTCCATCGAATGTGCTCTTCACAATCTTACGGCAAAAATAGTAGTTCATTCTCTGTACCTTTCTCTTGTAATATGGAAGCAGGCACATTCGGACGCAATCTTCTTTTGTATTCCACAGGAAAAATTTCAGTCAAACAGGTTTGGAAATTATATGAGGGTTAGTAAATAGTGACACATATTTGATTTTTGAATGAATCTTTATTAACCAGAACCGATTTAGATTCACTGGAAGTCCATGTTGGGTGCCAAAACCACGGATCACCTCATGTTAGGTCACCACAGCTGGAAGTCATTTGTTTTTGTTCTGTCGAGAACATCCTCTCAAATGCAGGCTGTGCTATGACTTGAAACCGATCTACAAAATGACAGTCCTCAAACTCCACGAGACGTTCGTTAATTAGAAGGAAGGAAATGATGAGGCTGGTGTGAGAATGAGTCTGTAGCAGTAATGGTTAGTAGAAGAGTTGCTGCAGTGGAGTTTCTGCATGTGTGTGTGTGTGCAACTGGAGGTTGGTAGTGAGTTTTGTGAGGAAGCCTGCAGCCGTGAGCTGTCATGCCTCATGTTTGACTAACTCTATGTAACAGCTCATTTGGAGGAGGCTGAAAAACAGCGTGTTTGTCAGAGGCGTGCTCTGCTGATTTGGCAGAACTCTGCAGGTCAACACACCAAGCCAAACACACACACAAAGACACACAGGATATTGATTCGTTCAGGGTCTCTGTCTCATGTAATTCATGGAAAATCTCTTTTCAGGATTTGGTAGCTGGCAATGGCAACCCTTGTCATTAGTGGTGTTTGCTAAGGTGCTAATGACAGTGCTAAATGGTTCACTACCCCATAACTGATGTCTCAAATCACTGGGTTTCTTAAGGAGAGGTGTGCTGTTACTTTAGTAAATCATTAGACTTTAGATTTTTTGTTGTTGTTTCCTGGCAGACAATAAAACAAGTGAAAATCTCATAGACTTGTCTTATAGAGTCATTTATAGAAAAACCAGGTAGGACCTTTCATTTTTGTCAGAAATCTAATCCACCAAACAACCACATCGAAAGGGCGAACAACCTAGCACAAGGGCAGTGAGCTCTGCACTGGCAATTTCTTGCTGATGACTACTGAGACTGGATAAGGCATTTTGGCATTGTTTTGCAGGATAAAACACAGTTTGACTGAACACATTTTAATAATCAAAATGTTACAAATACGGGTTAAAAATGTATAAATGAATATAGCATTTAATCTGTTGCTTTATACCATTACTGTAAAGTCCAAAAGTCTGGGACCCCATTAGAAAACTGTAATTCAATTCAATTCAATTCAAGTCGTTAAGTTAAGATAGGAAAAAGTTGGATTTGGGAATTTTGAAATGTATATTTCAAGGTTTATGTGAATTTGTGACATTAATCATGTGGCTTAAAACTATAATAATTTAAAGTAAATACTATAGTTTTTTAACCATACTATAGTAAAGTGTATTATACTTTATATATTATAGTATTTACAACACTTATTTTAATGAATGCTACAGCAAACTGTAGTATTAACTATAGTGAACTGATAAACTGTAATAAATACTGAAGTATACTTCAGTTTTTATTTCAGTAAACTGTAGTGTATTGTATATAATATACCCTATAGTTGTAGTTGTAGAAAACTTAGTACAGTATTGGGTAATGTAATTTGTTAACTATAGTTGTTATATTACCACAGCAACAAATTAATTCAAGTACTTTATATAGTTCAAAAAACACTATAGCCTAGTATTTACTATAAATTACTATATTATTTTTTCATGTGGGTTTTTATACAGACAGTTAGATTTTCTTATTTCCAGTGAAGCACACGATGCTCTTTGGATCTCAAATCATGCACAGTAATGCCAAAATGCTTCAGCATTGTATTTATTTTATTTTGTCTGTTGGTCTTTTTTTTATTTTCTCTATATTCAATCACCCTTACTTTTTTATTGTCTGTCTTTGTTTCTGCCGCCTCAGGACCACCTGAATGTTGGTTCTCTCTCTCTACATGGTTTAAGGTGGCAGAGGTGCATGTGGATCATGAGAAAGCACACTGGGGACTATCTGGACTACTTTAAATTATTCATTGCTCTCTGTAGAATTTATGTCCAGATTTGAAAAGTGGAGAAGGGAAAGAATCAGTGATAGCAAGTGAAAAATAAAGACCTGTACACTATAAATACATTGTGTACTCTGTAGAGGTAAACTCAATAAACAGGTCTGTCACTTTGGTGTGGTGGTGGCAAAAACCCTATTTATTAAGCACCAACGATCCTGTTTAAGCAGGCACTGGTTTAGCACTGCACCAGGCACATTTAAAATAAGTTACTTTCACGCCTGTCATTGCAAAAATGACTACTTTATATCCTAATTAGGCTCATTATACTGCATATACTGCTTCCTCATAGAACTCACCTCTAAGTTCAACTTTGCTTCATCTCTTACGAATGTAAACCTATCTACAAACAGTTCCATCTGCTCATGAGCTCCTTTTTCTTCACAGTTCTGTAGTCTCATGTTCACCTTCTTATTACTGTCTACACTCTAAATGCAGACCGTTTAAAATGGCCTGAAGACATAAATGATGACATGATTGTCCCCAGCTGAACTGAGCAAAAAAAACAAACTGCTCATGCGAGTCTGAATGTTAATCTGAACTCTTATATTCCTGCTGAATCAGTGTCCATCAAAGTTCAAACTTTTGCCTCTGACTAGGCAGCTGACCAAAGACATGGTTATTATTTTCATACAAATATGAGGTATATTGCAGGAAATTCACTAGGAATAAATTGCATTTGCTGATAGCATTGTGGAGGATGCAGCAGACTACCACAATCTGGCAGACTTCACTGGGCCTTCCACTGCGATTCAGACAACTGATTTAGCACTTTAATACCCAGAAAGCTGATCTAAAATACAGCAGATACATTAATATTATGATATATAATGTTTAAATTGTTTACTTTTTCATATATTTTAAAATGCATTTTAAAATTAATTACTGTCATGGTAAAGCTGAATTTTCAGCATCATTACTCTAGTGTTCAGTGTCATGTGATTCTTCAGAAATCACTCTGATTTGGTGCTAAAGAAACATTTCTGTTTATTATCCATGTTGAAAATGGTTGCATCATATTTTTTTGAAGCCTCGATACATTTTCTCGCAGAATTCTTTGATCAATATAAAGAGAAAAATAACAGCATTTACTTGAATCTTTTTTAACATGTTTGCTGTTACTCAGTCAATTTAATGCGTCCTTAATTTGTTTTTGTTTTTCATCTTACTGACCTCAACATTTTGAACAATAGTGTAAATACAACATTATTTCAGCATATTTAGTGCCTGTTAAACTGAATTTCATGACAGATTTTCACTCTGAAATACTGCATATTAAGTGCTGCAACTGTGCAAAACCTCTTCTTTTGTGTTTTATGAAGTTCTCAAGTCCATGTTCTCAGTAATACTAGGCTCCCACAACCGTGCCTTCTTCAGTTTCTGTATCAGACAGCTAATTATGGAACTGATGATGAACAGGATGTAACATCAGTCAGCAGCATTTAGGAAAAGGATACAGCAGGACAAAGAACAATGACTTTGATTGAGCTGCTACCGACAGGATTGTTGTTTGTGACAATCACGCATCGTCAGGTTTATGACAAGCATCTACAATCCTCCAGAGCAGATCCACTCAGATTGCAATGTTGCAGTTCACGCTGCTGAGAATGAATGTGAATTCTTGCGAACACGGTTGTGGGAGCATATAGGACCAGAGTAGCATCAACCATTGTTTCCTGTCTGGCCCATTTTCTTCCCATCATGGTCAGTCATGCTATTGTGCTCCTGTTGTCAGCTCATTAATACATGCTCCTGTTCTCCTGCCAGCCTTCCCCTTTCTCCCCCCATCCCTCCCTCCCTCCTCCACATCCATAAGTCAAGGTCAGACAATTTTACCTTTGGTTTTTCAAAAGCGAAAGCAAATTCAAATCACCCTTCCTCCCAGTTCCATTTCCCCGGCCATTGGTACTGGGTTTGCGTGTGTGTCGTCTTGAGTGCCCAGTGGAGAAGTTTAATAAATGTGGTGTCACTCTGCAGTGTGACATGTGAGATTGCTTGGCCTGCAGTCTGAACACACGGGAATGCCTTTGAATGGCAGACCTCTGTAATACGGCTGCAGAGGGTCTGAGAACAATACAACATGGCATATGCAAACTGTTAATGACGTTGCCTGAAAAGCTTGTTTCATTTAAATTGTTGTCAGATTGCATTAGTGAGATATTTTTTCCACTGCTCTCATTTACGATCAAATGTGGGTTTTTTTTTCACATCTTCACTAGTGTCTTTGAGTGTGTTTTGAGTTATTGAAATCTTCAATGGCCAATGCAGTTTTGGTAACATGCAATTGGTACATTGATGAGCTCACCCCTTAAATGTTTGTGTAACCTAATGTGTTTATGTTGATTCAGTAATAGAATAGGCTAATATTTTGTAACTTAAAATAAATCATGTTATCACATGAAACACATTTTTAAAGTTATCATTGTAATGTGAGATGGGCATTACATGCATGATACAAATGAATGATGATAAAAAAAAAAGTTGATATAATTGTATAATTTTTTTAATTAATTTTTTGTTGCCAAATATGACTTATATTTAATAATGTTTTTGTACAAATCAGATTATCAGATTCACTAAACTTATTTCACCAAGGTCGAAATATCCCAGATATTCAATGTAATCTCAGATATTTCAGTCTACTCTATATGTGAACTGTAAATGTCCTTCGGTCTTCAAAACACACTTCAGCTTGAGAACACTGCATTAAAGCCAGTTTGATTACATTTGAGATTAGAGCAAGGTTGGAGGTGTGAGCCTGATGTCTGGCTGTAAGAGTGAGTTATGCTGCTGTTACCTGAGTGGGTTGGGAGCTTGTCGCATGGTACAGAGGCTGTACTCTACTCTGTTCCTGTGACCTTGAGGGTCATTGAGCAGAGGTATGCATTCATCACTGTGATGCTGAGGATGGGGGAAGGGGAAAAGGGGAGATGCAGGCATGCAACTGTGGCATGCTCATTACTAGTCTCACCCTCAGAGTCATGCCCACGGACCGTTGGCTGAACGTCTGATGCATATGGTACACAAAAGTGGATGCACTTCAGCATTGTCGAAGTCGTCATCAGATTCTACAGGATTTCCAGGAGACGTGTGTGTCACGGACTTTAACATTCCACCTGAAAACAAAGATGACGTGCTGCCAAACACCCTCACAAAAGAAAAAAGCCATTTACAACTGTAACGACGAGCGCTTATCAGGATCAACTAAACTCTAGGTTTTCAAAAAGTATTTGAAATATTTAAATTTGGTGGCATATAATCTTTAAAATACTTCAGAGAGTTTTACACATCAGTCTGTTATTGTGGCAACATTTGCACATCCCAAAATGTGCTGCTGAATGAAACAAACTGTGATTGGTTGTTTAACGTGTCAGTCAAACGACCTCATAGGTGGGTCTTGGCCAAAGAAAACTGCCATGAATTCCAGACCTTCAGTCTGAAGGTCTGGCTACGCAAGACTAGCGCATTTCTAACCTAAACCCACCCCTCTGCTTCTTTCTGTTAGAAACTATGTAATAATGTGTGTTCTCATGTGAATGGGGTGAGTTGTTTGAGTGTATCCTTTGTTACTGGTTATAGTGTTTTAATGGATTATTTATTTATTAACCACAATAATTACACAAGTTTACTTTGCCCCCACAAACAAGATCAATTTATAATATTTTAGGTCACTTTAGATCAGATAAAGTGGGGTTCATGAAATGCATGAAAATTTATCATGCTTAAAAAAGGTTACTTGAAAACAGCAAAGGTCCTAAAACAAAACCCTGTGGGTCTCCTCTATAAATTGTATTTATTTTACTTTTCACATAAATGAAAACACTGTTCTTTCTCAGAAACACAAATTTTGCTGTTCTAAATTAAAATGTAACTATTATGAACATATATGGTTGAAAAGTTGAAAATCTTTAAGTGATCTAAACATGAACATTTTAAATAAAAATAATACACCTTAAAATAAACCGTTAATTTTAACATTTGACAATGATTATGTGGCTCTAGATTACTGTGACTTGAAATTATGTTTTTGATTCCATTGAAGCATGTGGGTCATTCTCAAATCTCAATTGAAAATAAGGTCATCATCAATTAGTAAATCAAAAGAGGGACAGACCAAATACTAAGGCACTAACATGTAATGGCATGTTGCATGTAATTGGAAAAAAATTGGGCCCCCACTGTATGTCCCAGGATGTCTGTCTATGCATCACGTTACAATATACACACTATCCTATCCATCTCCATCAATAAAGTGTAATGAATACGAAATGGCGAAAAGGATGCCCCCCTCCACTTTTACTATGTGAGAGTATTGATCAGAAAGAGCTAAGGTCATGCTCTTTCTCTGTGTATCATCTGCCTTTTAAGTTCAAAGAACTCATCTTTTGTTGTACTTAAAAACAACTGAATAATGAGATAATGGTGAAAAAAAGGCTGAGGAATTATGCGGTCAAAATAACCAATTGTTCCCATGGCTGTACAAAGGCTCCATCAACATTTCAAGTATGACAGTGCATACTTCAGCAACTGAATTCAAAGATTTAATTTCGACTCTGATTCTTGGTATGTTTGAAAAGCTGTTGTGATTAATCTTTGCTCTCTTTGTACACTGTTTCCATGCTGAAAGCCTGAAAGCTTGTGCTGATTTCAGACAACTTGCTCTTATGGCAGACTCCAGTCTAATGGAAACATAGCATCAAGCTACATGTCTCTGAATGAAGCTTCCCTTGACACATGTATGTATTATAAACACAGCATGACAGCTGTCACTGCAGCTCATGTCAATGCACGACTGAGGTGTTTTCTCTATCATGTGCTATTGGCAGGGCTCTTCATCATTATATTGATGAATGTGCCTGGAGGGTTTGCTTCTGTCGTTTATGAACTAGGACCAAATTTGATTTGGTTAATATGAACAGATTTGTTTTGAGTGCTGATGGTTCTACCTTTTAAAGAAACTAAATGCATCCTAGAATCTGATTTTAAAGCCTATATTGATCTGCTTTGCCACTTCACTGCAGAGAAAGATTTAAAATTCACAGTGTATGAGTATAAATAGTCTAATAGCATATTCTTTGAATTAAGTTTTAAGGAATAGTGTATAGTCAGTCAGGCATTAATGCAAAATAAAATGATCTTAAAAATTTCCATTAGATTATTCAAAATAATCAGCAGAGAAATAAAATGAACACTGCTGCAATATCCCAGTAATATTAATGCTGAAGTCCTCTGAGGTCATTGTTATTACAGCTGATGTATAAAACGAGACCAGATTGCAGTTTTGTACTAGAGACATGAAAGTATTGCCAGTTTCAGTTACTACAATGACTGGTCTAATATAGCACTGCTATTGTCATGAATCCACGGTGAATTTAAAAAAATCTGAGATTGTTGAATGCCACAATGGACCAATCAGAATTAAGTATTCTAAAGATCTGTGGGTAAGTCTGTTCAGAGATTTTAGAGGAAGCTCTGAATGCCTCTATGGTCTTCTCAAAACTATTCCAGCAGCACATTCACAGGTTTTCAAAGAAAGTGCAACACGGACTGCTTTTAGTTAATTGCTCATTTGAATCTATAAAGGCAGCCAATTATGGTTATGTGTGCCGTAAATCTGATTAACCTCTCTACACTGCTCCCCTAATGCCATGGAGACCACAGAGGTCTAATGCTTGTTCAACAAGCGTGTGTGATTATAACACAAGTAAAGCCCAACCAGTGCGGTGGACCTAAAATAAACATTAACATATAAGCTGAAGAACTGAGATAGATCATTTGTTAGCTGAACTGTTAACAAATGGAATTTGTGGAGTGTTTTTTTTTTTTTTTTTTTTACCCTTTCTATGGTGATTTAGGAGAACAGCCTGTACTTTTATATATAATAATTAGTATTTTATCTGTGTAATAACACAAAATGAATATAAACATGGTAAAATATGCTAAACGGAGCTGCAAGTACTAAACGTACTAAAATTATACCCAACAAACACACAAGTTTTAGGGAATGTGCAAAACTTAATCTCTAAAACTATTACAAATAATTTTCATTAATTGAAATATGAAATCAAATCAAATAAACCTTAATGAAAATTAGAAATGTTGCATTCATTGGCAACTAATTGAAATACACATTGAAAATACTAAAATTACTAAAACTGAAATGAAAATGAAACAAAAAATATAAAAAGGCTGTGAACGTTAATTATTATAGCTAAAATTAAATATAAAAGATCATTCAAAATAAATGCCAAAACAGTATAAATGGTACTAAAATAACACAAATTCCATGCATATTGCATGTTGACTTGATTATGGTTAATAAATTTATAAATGACTTGTCACCATTGTTTTGTATCTTTTTTTGTGTCTTCTTTGGACATGATTTACCAATATTACTCTTGAATGTGACCGTTATGTCAGAGAATGTACTAATTTCTACATTTTCACTTTGACATTGTGATTTGTGATGCTGCCTAAGATGCCTGGTCCGGCTCCATCTCCTGGCCTTATCCATTACAAAAGTCTCAAGGGAAATTAATCCAGTCTAGAGTGTCCTGCCCATAATTTTGGCACCCATGTCATCGGACTGTAAATCAACACACATTCCCAATACATGGACACACTAAAGGTTATTATATTATTGTCTTAACTTGCTCACAAAGACAAGACTCGATACACTTTTCATTGTTTGGGTGAGTCTGGGTTGCCCATTTTGCAACTCTGTGATGCTGCTTCTACACTGAAAAGGTGACGTGGAGAATAATGGACCTAAATTATCACGACAAGCAAGATTAATTGCCATGAGCTGTGATTAGCTCTCCCTGCCAAGCTGAGCTTTTATGCCCTTTATACATACTTCATCATTAAATGCACTCAGTAATCACGTTTCTCTACTGCCTCTGCATTACATATCTCAGCTGTAATCCATATGCAGATGACATTAGGTCGGATTGTTATTTAATTTGCCGCTTGAAGGCCTGTCAGCATGTCTTTATCGGCAAGCCCTTGTCTTTTAACTACCTAAAGTGACCCAGCCTTCCCCCCATATTCATCTGGCCAACAGAAGCGCTCTGGCTGTCACTGGGTGGATGAATGCTAATGAGAGCGAGAGAGATGAGTCTTTAGTGAGGTCGGATTTTGGCTCATTGCTCAGTGAAATGTTTGGCCAGCTCTCTGATCATATTTGTCTTCCTCGGTACATGCTGTGATGAAGCTATAAGGAGCGAGACAAAGGGAGATCAGCATTGCATTGTTAAAAATGCAGTCAGAAATTTGGGTGGAGACTACTTGCATTGCAAACAATTTTAAATGCATATTGCAGCATGACATAGACAATAGTTACATACTTGATAACACTTTGTGATGTGTCCCAAATTGCGGAATCATACAGCTCTTTGAACAGCTTCTTTAAAGGGATAGTTCACCCAAAAAATTTAATTACCCTATGATTCACACTCAAGTCAACCAACTACTTATTTATATATATATATATATATATATATATATATATATATATATAAAGTGGTGTTTAAATACACATTCTCATTCAGAGAATTGCATATAAAATAGTTTTAAGTACATAGTAGAAAGCTTTGCCTGGATGTTAAATTATGTGATATGATCCACCTACAATCGTATGCACAATATTTTGTGCAATATATGTAACAATGATAAAACTCTGCAAATAACTGTTTACTGTTTAAAGCAGCCAACATTTTTTTTGTTCTGTAAGAGAAAGAGAAAGAATGTGCTTGCAATGCAAATAAACGCTTGTTTGCTTCTAGCTGTGCCTTTAACATGGAGCTGGTGAGCCATGGAGAATATAACTTGACTCGAGTCGAGATGTGTCTAGCAGCCCAATAAACCAGGAACAAGAGAGCAAAGCTGCAAGTCTCTGCCACTTCCCATATCTGTGAGGGGTAAATAAATTGGGAGTGCAGATTGTCTATTCATTTGCTTTTAATTTTCAGTCAATTCAGTCATAATTAAGAAGCGATGATTTTCAACTGATGTCAAGCGGGTTGTTGAGATTGCGCCCCCTGCCAGTTGGAAAGATCTCTGAAACAAAAACATCTTTGAGACGGGATGTTAAACCTGGTATCTCAAATGGATGAAAGCGTTCCCTACAACAACTGCGTTGTATATATTTTATTATAAGTGTTGCTGAGAAAGCCCGATTAATGATTAATACACGCGTACGTCAGTGTGCGTAGTCGGGGGGAGGGAGGGGGGTTTGGGGTTTCTCGACCCTCGTTGTCATAGCAACAACAAAGGTGGAGCGATATTTTAACAGAGGAGTTGGATTGTTTGTTAGTTGAAGTCACGTGACGTGCCGCCGGGGAATGAGGGCACTTCCTGTTTTACTCCACTGAGGCTTGAGACGCTGTTGTCATTTTCAACAAAATGGCTGCGCGAGCGCCTCAAACGAGAACTCTGTGACCGCTCCACGTCAGTGCAGAATCACTTTAAATGGATGCATTGGAATCTCCCTTCCTTTCTGAGCGTCGGGACATTTACTCGTGTGGACTCGTTTACATACGCATTAACGAACTAAAGGCATGCTGAAATACACACTTTACGCACTTTATGTACACCCAAAAGCATCCAGAAGCTCAAACTACTGCCAGTGCGCGCGCGTCTGTGTGGGTGTCTGTGCGCGTGTGTAGCGTCTCCTAAGGATCGCCGAGATGTTACAGCTGATCAACCTTAGGCTTGCTTGCTGACGTGCACAACTGTGGTTTGATGTCCCTTTCACTGTTTGCACTGGAGTTTTAGATTTTTTTCCCCCCTCTCTGGATAAATTCCGCTGCAGATTGAGAGGCGAATTCCTCAACTGGAAAGTCGGGCTCGCCATTGCAGCTCAGTGTCTGACTGCGACTGAGTAATATCTGCTCTGTGTCAGGACGGGGATCGACTACATCCTCCGTCACCGTGCAGCTCATGCGTCGCATCTGAACAGCAGACCGCGGGTGCTACGTGTGCGAAATAAAGGTAAGAGGATGCATTTTTAAAAACAGTTACTATGTTTCAGAGGGCGGGGTGTGATCATTTTAGTATAGGGTAACAATGCGTCATTTAGTATTTTCTTTTGTGCTATTTTTGTTTGTGACGACCAGCGACATCATTGCAGTCACCAGGCACACATTGTTTAAACGCTCGCAGGTTGATTTAATAACATGTGCTGTCTGTTTTGTTTTGATGGCTAGGAATAGCTTACGTGTGCAAATGTTTACTCCCCCAAACATCAACATTGGCCCATTTTTCTAAACAGACGAGAGATAAGCTTTCTTATCGGAGTCCAGTCGTATTCAAGAGTCATACAGTGTGAGAAAATGAGAAAATAGTGATTTGAAGCGTTTAGTTAACGCCGGAGTTTGTCGCTCGAATTGGTGTGTTGTGTAAATAAATACTTGTGTGTTTGTTGGGAGTCCCGTCACGTCGTTTTAATGCTCAAAAATGTGGTCTCCCATTGAGACACCTCACCTGGTTTTGAAATATTGTTATGTTACAGCTTTGACTCTAACCCTGGGCGATGAACCATACAGAAACAAACCTCTGTGGTTGTTTATATTTGTTTATCAGTGTTTATATTTCCATGGCGGGTTGAATTAGAGATATTGCGTCATGGTTTGCTTTTATTTTTGCTTAACTAAAGCTCTTTCATGAAACTGTGTGCTTTATGCTCTGTCATTTACCTTTGAATAAAACATTCGGATCCCTCAAAACAATTTTACTTTAGTTTGAACAAAATACTGTTTACATTTCTCATATATATATATATTCTAGTGTTTTCCAAGAAAGGATAGTTTAATGGCGACATGGTGTTTATGGCAATTGAGAGTAACTGAATGTTGACTAAAATTGGTAATAGTTTTTCAGATCAGATGTCAGTTATTATCTTGGTATTACTATGAAATTGTAGTTAATCCATAAGAAGTATGATTCAAACCACGTAAGCTGTCAGAGTGATTCTGTCAGTGTTTATTTTCTTATGGACAGTGTTTGGCAATGCAAATTACTTCCGTTTTGTTGTAGTAAATGGTAAGTGATATTTAGGTGCACACCATTGTTACCGTAGCACATTTTCGTGAGGGCGTTGAATAGGTCTTCTTGGTGGTGCAGGCTAATGCTTACATGCTTGGCGTCTGAGGACAGCACCGATGTCAAAACGTCCCCTTGGCTGTTCATGCGGTGCAGTTGCTAATTTGGCAGGAGAGTTTGGGCTCCCCTCACAGGGTCAGGGGCCCCCTGTCAGAGCAGGACCTTTGAAAAGAGCTATGTGTCTCCAAGAGTGAAAAGGGTCAGACCAAAAAGAGGCCACCTTAATGCTTCAGATTCCCATAAAGCTTAGGTCACACTAGTCCCTCTCAGCTTGTTCTCATGAAGCCTAACCAGCATTTGCTGTGGCTTGGTATTTGCACCATGTGGCTTCATGTATTGGTCGTGCTGTGTAGCTGTTGGTTATTGAAGTGGGAAATCATTGTTGCCTGTGTCTGGTGTGTGATTCCCATAATGAAACTCGTTTCCTGTATAGTAACTGTGGCATTTTGAGCAAGACCATAGTAGCCACAGATAAACCCATGGATTGTTTCTCATATCAATGGTTAGACCTCTGTTAGAGTTAACTGGTTTCTGAAAAAAAATAAAAAATAGAATTAACGTACTGTCGTAATTGTAGTAAACAATTGTTTTGCTAAAGTAAAAACATGGCAAGCTCATCAAACAAATAAACTCAAGATTCTTTGAAAATTCTGCGAGCAGCTGTCGTTTTTCTTCTTCTTCACTCACTGTGTGTGCTACATTTCCCAGTGTACACATTTTACATTTCCAAGTTTGTTGCCATTTGCTATTGCTATTTTCTACACTTGGTGGTGATATGCCACATTTCTCTGTTGGCACATGTTTCCCGTTTAGCATTTCTCTTCAAATCCAGAATAGAGCCTCCCATCTGAGCTTCTCACAGTCACTGGTATGAAACTAGTAATGCTTAAGGAATCACTGCAGTTTATGGCTGAATGATTATGTCCTGTTAATTCCCACATTTCCTTCTGAGCCACCTTGAAACTATTTTTGAGCATTATTGAACCTGAGGTCTTTTGTCTGTTATGCGAAGTACTTTTGGTTTTTTACTGTCTTTGACTGTCTTTGAGACATCTTGGTGTCTTGTCAAGCTTTGACATTAAAGTGGTCCTATTATGCTTTTTTTTTTGTACCAAAGTTTTTGTTTTGAGGGTGTACTATAACATGCTCTCAGGCTTGGTGGTTTGAAAAACACATTATTTTTCTACGTAATTTACATTATTACAATACCTTTCTCCCCAGCCTGGCACACACAGCTCGATCAGTTCCAGGTTTGATGAAAGCTCGCCTTCTGAAAAACTAAATGTGATGCGATTGGTTAGCTGTCCTAGTGCGCTATGATTGGCTAACAGTTTTGCAGTGTTTCAGTACTGCCCTGCCCCTTGCCGAACCAGCAAGTTCCGTCTGCTCCGGTAAAGTTAAGGATGTCATATCAATTCAGACAACGAGAATATTGAACAAGGAGATTGCGCAGAACATTTTTTAGAAGTAGTAGGGAGACTGTGACTGGACCTTCAGGATGTGTTTTTGGCATGAGTTTCACTGATTGGTTGAAAACTGCAGGCCAAAAGGCTGCTCAGATGAGTCTTTCAAAGTCGAGTAGCAGTTCTCTGAATTCATTAACCTTTAAGAGTGGCATGTTTATATGTAGCTTAACACTTTTCACCTGCTTTGTTACATGCAAAATGGCAGCTCTCAGTTACTGTAAAGGTGTATAGCCCTTCCTGCCCATCAAGCCTTTCAGTATCTTAAAGAGATATGAAAATTTAGTAATTTACTCACCCTCATGTCATTCTAAGCCCAAAATGACGTTGGTTAATTTTGAATGTTGATACCAAATTCTAAAATTTTAATAAAACCTGAGAGGTTTTAGTCCCTCCAGAAACTCCAGGAAAGTCCACATTCATCTGTATTCAGTATTTTAGTATGTGGCTTATTCTGATCAAGAAACGCCTACTTAGACAGGAAGAGACCCTCTGACCGACATGAAAAGCGACTCACAGTTTCTGGTCTCTTGGGGCGGGTAATTCTGAAAGGGATGGATATACCACAATAATAGCTCAGCTCAGATAAATCTTATCCATAATAAGTCATGATGAAAGTCTCCCTGAACTGTTGAAATGTCTTCAGACTTGGCGATAAGTGTTATTCCCCTCCCTAAAAGTGGTTAATATTGATTATTTCACAGGCAGAAAATAAAGCTAGATATGGTTGCTTGCCTTAAAATATATTGTGCTTACATAAACTTACCAAGGTTACAATTATTTGATTAGAAATACAGTAAAAACAGTATTTTTTTATAATTTTAAAATAACTGTTTTGTATGTTTTGTATGTGATTAGGCCTAATTTTCAGCAGCAATTACTTCGGTTTTAGTGTCATTTCATTCTAAGCTGATTTGATGCTCAAGAAATAGTTCTTATCAAGGTTTAAACAGTTGTGCTG